>NC_069114.1:37273180-37413811 GCF_025612915.1 Magallana angulata
TAAAAAAAGACTCTCAGTTTCAAATACCCTAAAATCATTGAGTACTCGACTATCGCTCGACTAAAGCCTCAGATTAATCAACTAAGCCAACCGAGTAAAATTGACATCCATAATTTTCACTATATGGCAATATTGGCCTAGCCCTAGGACCTGAGCCCCAAACACAGGGGCCATGAATTTCACAAGGTTTCATAAAAATCAGATTCATGCATTCAGTTTATCTCCTCCTGCTGTGGACAGAGAGAAGAAGATTGTCTAAGATTCAATACATTTTCACTCTATGACCATATTTCAGGGCATTTTGAAAATACCAATTGGGAAATGGGGATAGATGAGCAAAAAATTGGGAAAATCCAACCTCAATTGGGAAAGGTGGCATGTATGCTCATGCATATAAATTAACAACATTTCAATGACTCTAAATGTCTAAGCATCAATTTCAACTTCTTTTGATGCACAAACTAGATATTTCAATCATACCAGCTAGGAGTCCACAGTCTTGTTAAAATATGGAAGCTAGTTGGATTTGACTGCACATAATCTCAAGTAAGGCTGACCTTATCCATATACACATTCAATTGCTAATCTACAAGTTCATAACTAGTTTTACAAGTAACACTTACCTTCTTCTTTTTTGACCTTCAGCAGTATACCATACAATTTTTCAACTTCTGTAATAGTGGCTTCACTTTTGTCTGATTCATTTAATGACTTCATCTGAAAATTTGGGGACCAGAGAGTCAACAACACTGTAAATTCCTTATTTTACTCAAATACTCAATTCTGCTGTTTTGTATCAAATTGCGAGAATATAAAATTATTAAAAACTGTCTGAAAAATAAAAGTGAGATTTTAAAATCTGCGAGGGATGCTTCTTATAATTTTATGCGGATATTAATTAATTCCTCATGTTTAATTAGGAATCTACAGTAATACAAAGCCATTTTTCTATCAATACATTTTTTTTTACTATTTTTTACTTACACAATTTGAGTTGTTCTAAAATCTTAAACAGGCCTTAGCATCTACATGTAGATAAACAAGATCACTCTATGTATCTGAAGTTACCTCTGTGATTCATTTACCTAATTAAATAAACCATGCAAGTTTAAATAAGTTAGACCATAATTTACGTAAAACATGTGACCTGCTCCAAAATCCTTAAAATCCTCCTGCATCCAAAACCTATGGCTCAGAATCAGCATCCAAGCCTGTGGAAAGTATTGGTATCACATGATGCATCATCTTTCCAAATTTGGTAAAGATAGAACCAGTATAACTTAATAGATTTGTCCACCAAAGGGCACCAGCTCGAAAAACATTATCCTCCTCTAGCAGCCAAAACCTTTGGCTTAGAACTAGCATCAAAGTCTGTCAAATGAATCAGAATCACAAAATGCATCATCCATGCAAGTTTGGTGAAGACAAGCCATAACTTAGATATGGCCACCAAAGGGCACCTGCTTCAAAAACTTTAACCTGCTCCAAAAACCTTAACCTCTTCCCGCATCTGAAACCTATGGCCAGAATCAGCATCCAAGCCTGTCAGTTTTGTATGTATTATAAGATGCATCAGTCGTGAAAGTTTTGTGAAGTAATAACTTAGATACAGTCATCAAAGGGCACCAGCTTGAAAAACATTAACCCTCTTCAGCATCCAAAACCTATCGCTAAGACTCAGCACCCCAGCCTGTTATGGCCATACTGTAGATTTCTAATTAAACACAAGGAATTAATATCCACGTAAAATGGCGAGAAGTACATGTATATTGTGCAAATTTTAAAATCTCGCTTTTATTTTTTGAACATCTGTAACTACATTAAAGTATGACTAAAATTCGGCTATAGCGATTTCATGTTCTCAAGATTTTCTGGAAAACAGTTGAATTGCAGAATTAAGTACTTAATTAAGTACTTAAAATAAGGAAACTACAGTATGTAGGTCCAGATGCACCAGCCTTGCAAGTTTTGTGAAGATAGGACAAGTTAAAAGTAACTTAGTTACAAGACCTGCTCCAAAAACTTTAAATAAGTTGAAACACCGATGCTGACCCTGGGGGTATAACATAAGTTCCCCCGACTTCCTCTCTGTGAGGCAAAAAGGACTGATGGATGGGTAAAAAACATTATACCCCCTCACAACCTGTTGTGTGGAGTATGATAAGTTCTGTGTTACCTGTTTAGGCACAGTGACTCTATCGCTCAGGTTCTCTTTGTCCAGTCTCTGAGAGTCTGGTGCTCGTCGAACTTTTTTTACAGGCTTTCCTCTCTCAAAAGATCCAGCCCTACATTGTACAACTCATTTATTGAGAGTAATAGAAAATATGTCAATATTTTTATAAAAGGTCATCGTGTAGTTATACCAAATAGGAGAAAAAATTCAAGACATAGCACAGGTGGTAAACAATTTACTTTGTTTTTAAAAAATATTCAAAATTTAGGAAGTTTGCTTCCAACCTGTGGAGGATGATGATATACCAGGTATATTACTTACATGAAATGAAAAGCTGGTGATTTCATGAAAAATTTTTGTGAAGCCTTCCCAAGATTAATCCATCCCTGATTTGATATTGCTATGTCCTGTGACTGACGAGGCTGTCCCTGGTTAACAAAAGATATCTGAAAAACAGAAAACCAACAGTGTAAACATTTCATACCAAAAACTATTAATTAATGTACAGAGACAAAATAAATCGGAAAAGAAACTATACTTACCAATTTTTCTGCATACTCAATTGGTTCAAATTTGAGAAAGTCGGTCTTCAAGTTGTCAACTTTCATCCTGCCATAATTTGATATCATCAGGATGGTTGCGGAATCCAGGGCACCCTCCCTGGGCATTTTGACTGAAAAGCAATAATACATGTACATATTATATTTAACTAATTAAGAGCAAAGTATGGAGAGTGAAGTCAATGTCATAAGGTAGCTAGGTTTTAAAACAGTTGAATTATACAACATATCTTTGCATGAATTTTGATAAAAAAAATTCTTATGAGTTTCTTTGAACCCGATCGAGCTAAACAAATAGTGTGACGGATGGACACAGGACGAAAGGATAAAAGACTAATCTTATTTCATATACTTGAATTATCTGTTTTCATTACTCTGGTCATGTTTATCAAACAGTGGCAGAAAAAAAAAGAAACCCACAAGACAAACTTTAGTTACTGTACAATGTTCACCCCTAATTTGATGATTTAACATCATATGCAATATAAACACCAACCATCTTTGTTGAGATCATTAGCTGTCTTCAACGCCTCTGTAAGACTTGTGGATTCTGGGTTGATCATGTCATGTTTCTGCTCTAAAAATAAACATGAGAAACAGTTAAATTTTATACCTTACAGTGTTTTTTCATTGACTTGTTTTCAACTTAACAAGATCAATTAAGTATATAGTTCAAGTGAGCTTAATTGCCTTTTATAAGTGTCTTTTTTATTTTAATGTAGCCATAAGTGCAAAGTTATAACTTTCTTTTGTATTGTGTTTTTATACAAAATTAACAATAAATGTTCCGTATTTTTCGGGGCATACATGTATGTCAATGTGGGGCACATTTTCATTAAACAGGTCTAGGCAACCTCCGTTTTTGGAGGATAGATTTTATCCTCCAAAATTGGAGGATAGATGTTTGCGCCCCCTGGTGGATCTTTTCAGGTGAAGGGCAATTAACTCTGTTTTTACAAAGGGAGTTAACTATGAATAAAATATAATTATTAGACAATAAAAATATCACCTTATTAAGCTATTATTAATTATATTTATTGATAATATTTAATAAATATTCAAGTTTAAATAATTGCAAGGCTGATTTTAAAGAAAAATATTTTATGTGAAGACTCTCACATTTTTTTCAATATTCAGGATAATTGATATCTATAAATGGTATCATTTTGATTAATAAAATTTAACAATGTCTTTTTGTGTGAAGGGATTAAATTTAAATGATACTTAATAACCTGTGAATTAATTAGAATAAGAGCTACAAAGTTCCTAAGGTATATGCAAACATTTACTTTGTACATGTACAATATATTAGATCAAGATATCTATTATGTGTCCCTAAACGTGAATGAACTCATTAATGTTTTAATGAGAAATAAACATCATTATTTTGTGATTTTTATTAAATGAAACAGATGTAAATAGTCTATGTCATTTGTAAAACTGAACACAGGAAGTACACTTTTTCAAAGCATATTGTGAAAATACTATACATAGAATTTCAAATCGCCGCATACAATCATTAGTTTATTTCCTTAACTTTAATTCCCATATGGTCTGGTGCTTGCATTTTCTCATTAAAGATATGCACGAAGCCTTTGAAATATACCCATACTATCCTCCAAAAATGGAGGATAATTTCACCCACAATGCAAAGTGACTTTCCATATATGGTAAAAATCAGCAGCCATCTTGAAATTGAGCTATCCTCCAAAAACGGAGGTTGCCTAGACCTGTTAAAGATCCCGTGTATAGTGTCCCATAGTAAAATTAGTTTACTTTTGAGAGGACCTTCTAAAATTGCGGGGTGGTAAATAATTTATATTTTGATCTTAAAACAATTTATGTAACATAACTGTCGGAACCGGGGGGGGGGGGGGGGGGGGGGGGGGGGGGCTAAGGGGGGGGGGCTTAGCCACTTTTTTTGCAAAGTTTTACCTAACCATTAAAAACATACCATGATAGAGGGTTCAGCCCCCCCCTTTTTTCTCGCAGGAAAGATTATTGTTCCTAAATTTAACTTGAAAGATTGAGAAGTTGGATTCAGAAGCATACTAGCCCCCCCCCCCCCCCCCCATGTATTTTTTCTGCAATATTAAAATCGTTAAAAAAAGGCCAGGAAAATTTCAAAATTCCAATTGGCTGGCAAATATTAAAATAGTCAAAAAAAAACCCCAAAAAACAGGAAAAAGTCAGATATTTCGCTGGCAAGTAAAATGTCGAAGTTGTTAAAAAAAAACCCGGGAAAACTAGTTATTTCGGACTATAATAGAGAAGTAAAACTAGATACTAGAAATTTCATTAAAATATCTAAGGTATGACAGAAATGATAAGACCCGGCCTCGTTAAACATTTTCATAACACAGGCACGTAGCATCGTTTTTGAAAGTGGGGGGGCCAGATTCATCCAAAAAATCTTGACAAGCAAAAAAAAAAAAAAAAAAAAAAAAAAAAAAAAAAAGAAGGGGGAATTTTAAGTTTTCCAAAATCTTCAAAATCCTAGTGGGGGGGGGGGGGGGCGGGGGGGGGGGGGGGGACTGGCGTACTATATAACTTCAATTTCACTCCTAATTTCCTTATTTTCATATCAATTTTTTTACATACACCCAAAAAAGTGGGGGGGGGGGGGGGGGGCCAACTCCATGATAATTCCATTTTTATATGTAAATTTTAAACAAAATTGTTGCTGCGAGAAAAAGTGGGGGGGGGGCCAGGCCCCCCCCCTGGCCCCCCCTGATGCTACGTGCCTGTAACATGACATATACATTAACGATAATGTCTACTTCGCGGGAAATGTCACAGGCTTGCCAACAAGTGTGCCCATCAGTTGACGATATCCTGTTCTTATCCGCAGTCTTTCTTCTTTGTTTTGATTTTGTAAAAAGCTGGTTGTCGAGACACTCGTCTCATCTGAATCTGATTCCGCTCCATGTGAAGCACTCGCGTTACTGTTAGCATTAGTAGTTTTCCTCTTCATCCCCGCCATCTTTTCGTTTCCGATTAAGGTGAAACTACGTTTCGGACCTACTGTTTTTCGTGTACAGTGTCTGTAGCACAACTCGCTTTTGTGCTTACACAGCTTGGCACAACACCAGGCACGTAGCATCGGGGGGGGGGGGGGCACTTTTTTTTCTTAAATTTTTCAAAATTTACATACAAAAAAAACCGTACCAACATTGAGTTGCACCGGGACCCCCCCCCCCCCTACTTTTATGGGCGCATGGAAAATGGAATAGAAATAAGGAAAATAAACAGTGAAATTGAAGTTAAAGATAAGCTCACCTCCCCCCCCCCCCCCCCCCCCCCCCGCGAGAAGGATTTTGAAAAGTAACTTTTTTTTTCTTTTTTGCCCGTTGTCTGTTTTCTTTCCCCTCGCCAAGGTTCATGGATAGAAAACACACAACTCGTTGGATAAAAATCATATACCATCCGGGTCATGAGATATCCTATATAATTATAAGGAATAAGGAATCATTCTTTGAGTATTATGAGGTGATAATTTCGGTCGGGGCGTGATCATCAAATCCAAAAAGCCCGAAGGGCTTTATGATAGATTTGATCACGCCCCGACCGAAATTATCACCTCATTATAATGAATAATCAAAGAATGATTCCTTATTCCTTATATTTATATAATTTAATTCTGGTTGTAACGCGCTTTCTGATTGGCTAAAAAATTATTTTATATCGTATAAAGAATGTTGCCTACGTCATAGTAAGACTAACGTCAAAAAATGTATCAATACGCCTGACGTTACGTTTAAATTTTGTACAATTTTACGTCATTTTAAAGGTCAAATGACCGTTTTTATCTACAATGAAGAGTAAAAAAATTAAATTATAAGCAATGAATTCAATATTTATTAATTTTATACGATATAAAATGGTTTGAAACAGTTTACGCTTTTTTATTAACCGCTTTGCGGTTTATAAAGTGTAAACTGCCCCAAATCATTTTATATCGTATAAAACAAATAATTATTGAATTCATTCCTTAAATAATAAAATATTTAAATATTAATAAGCAAACCCCGCTGGCGCCTCAATTTGGCTTTATGAGTTATGTAGTACAAAATCGATACTTAGTATTATCACAGGCAAAGACACGGGAAATGTAAATATAAATATTATGAACTCTAGAATATTTTTAATATATTTACATACACCAAGTATTATTCCCTCTATTTCTTACGGAAACTTATAGTTAATTCATAGCGCTAGAGTAACAGCCAGACTGAAATCTACACGACAAGAAAGTGACAGGATTGAATTTGACATGCCCTGTTTATCGATTGGTCAAGACCTACAAAAAATCACGGATTGCACGAACTAACCATGATGATGTCAGACTCAAAGTCTCACTGGAGACGATTTGGCTGTTCCTTTTAGCTAAAGTACTTTAACAGTAATTAAGTGAATTTTACTTACTTTTTACACTCAATTTATTAATTTAATTTAGATGTTCACTTTGGTGATTCATGTGGGTTCATGAAGGTAGTGATCATTGCAGAAAAAAATTACATAACCCGCTTATGTATTTTTTCTGCAATGTCGCTACCTTCATATCCCAAATGAATCACCAAAGTGAGCATTTTATTGAATGTTTAAATGAATACATTATAGATGTCATAACATATAATGTAACAACTGTGAGCCTGAGTTTTAGCTTTTAATGTCAACACATTGTACATCATTGATAAAGTGTTCTGCATGCTTCAGGCGTCTCAGACAGGCTTCTTTCCCCAGTATACTCATCATTTCAACAACAGGTGGGCCAGCCTACAAAAGAAAATAAGACAATGTTCAATGCATTATAAGGAATAAATGCACTGCAATGAATAAAACAAAATGCAAAAAAAATTAAAATCTTAATATACTGTAGATTCCTTTTTTTACGCGAGTACTTAATTCCGCGATTCAACGATTTACCATCAAATCGCGAGAACATAAAATCGCGAATGGCGAAATTTCATTATAGTTTCATGTAGTTTACATATCTCCCAAAATTAAAAGCGAGATTTTAGAATTCGCGAGACGGGCTTCTCGCGATTTTACGCGGATATTAATTCCTCGCGTTTTATTAGGAATTTACAGTATTGTGGATTCATTAAATTTTTCGTAAGGGGCATTATTTAGGAATTAATTGAGGAATACACCTAATTTTTATTCATTTTGTATTACTGGTATAAAATTTGAGGCAGTTTACGTTTAATAAACTATGAACACAGTAACACAAGCATCATATCGTGACAATAAGCTACATATCTTATTATCTTATAAAAAAAATTGTGGCATAAATCAAATAGGGTTTTTCAACCAGATTTAATTTTTTTTTTCAATGATAATAAAGTTTTTGCACACATGATCTGTAAATTGACCATCTTATTTACAAATAATATGCATCTTTATATTGCATAAATTTTGATAGTCTCTTTGATTATATTAATTCAAATATTTTATGCCCGTATACATACATGTATTCATAAATGTGTAAAAATATTGTTTACCTGTAATCCTGAGAGAGATACCCTCAAAATATGCATGAATAACTTCATGTTGATTCCTTTTTCTTTGGCCAACACAGAAAGAGCTTTCTTTAGCGAGTGTTCTTGGAACTCTTGTAATTGACAAACAACGTTGTAACAGTCTTGCAAAATTTTACAAATATCAACGCTGGATTTTTCACAAAGTTCCTGTATCTGTGAATTTGAAGGAGTTTTCCATAAAAACTCCCATTCTGGTTCAGTTAAATCTGTGATTTTGCAGATTCTGCTGTCTTTCTACAAAAGTAAATGATTCAATCATTTTTTCATAAAATATAATTACTAACTTTGTCTCATTATGTCAGTGTACAAATTTATAATATGGAGATTTTGGAGACATGAATGTAATCTTGATTCAAAAAGATTGCATTATGTATTTTACTAACAAGTCAAACTCTTTCCGCACCTATTGTGTGCACGTATACCAGTGCTCAAGAATTAAAAAACATCACTTTTATAATTAAATAAAAAATTACCATTGCCCAACATAAAATATCTGTAACATGTTGTTTGTCCAACAAATCACCAGAATTTCTGTCTTGGTATCTGAAATATAATTCTAAAAACTCTTGATTGACAATCAAAAGGATGCTGCAATCATTTGAAACATTGAATTGATTAAAATTTACAATACCAAAGCAAACCATTTCATTGGGCTGTTAAAACTTGAAATTCATCATCCTATGATAATATTTGATGGATTTTTTGGGGTTACATTTTCTCAATTCTTTCAATCTTACATGTTTATTGCAAGTACAATATTTGTAAAAGACACGCCTTCTCCTATCTATAGTTATATAGCACTAGGCTATCACAGTTTCATATTTTTATTCTTAACCGTTTTACACTGATTTTAATAGCTTCAATCAAAGAGCATTATACAAGTTTATTGTGAAGAAGATGCAGTATTTTTGCTAAATGTATATTTTCAACCAAAAATTGATTTTCAAAACACATGATTTTTAACATGCATATTACATAGTGTGCAGTGCAATTTCTTTGTACATACTTAGATTGTAAATGCTTTCTCAGAACTTTCATAGCCTGTTCTGTTATGAGGTCAGGGTCATCGTTCAGCGCCCTCTGGAGGTAAACTTTGTTCACCTGCTCCAGTTTTTCTATACCTATGTGACCCGAATGAGAGGACATGTTTTGCACAGAAAACTGAAATATAAACAAAGAATATGTAAACTGTTACATCGGACACTCAGATTGAACTGAATCTATATGTGTGGTAGTTCATACATGTTTCTAGAAACTGAATCCATATTTGTTAAAAGCTTTATGACAATACACAAAAGTGAAAGTGCTGAAGCTTAATTAAACACTGTGACAAATTGTCAGACTCAAAAAAGTGATACTGATATCTTGAAAATACAATCTTCAAACTAAAAAAAAATATCTATATATACATTTGTAATTCCGACGTACTTAATATAAATTGTTAAATTTAAAAATAAAACTTATACAATTTTTAAGTTTTATTTACAAAATCAAACAAAAATTCTACAACATTTCTTTGACTCTAATCTTTTGATGTACTGTTACATGTATATGTACCTTCGTAACAAGATCCTCCAGACTGTCATATTCAATGGAGTTGTCAACAGTTTGAGTGTACCCTCCCCCAATAAGAGTCAAATATTTCAGTACTGCATCAGGTGCATATCCTTTATCCTTCAACAAAATGATAATGAGAGAGAGAGAGAGAGAGAGAGAGAGAGAGAAAATACAAGTACCATAAACAAATAACTTTACATGTACTTCTTGGCCAGTTGGAAAGTAAAGAACTATATATGTTATTAGTCAAATTTGGCCCCCATAATTCGCTATTTTTAAAGTGATTCAGATACATCAATTTGTTGTGTTATATTATAAAAGAAGTGACATAAAAAATGTTTTTCACCTATTTATTTGATTTATATGCACTCACTGGCAGTATATGACTTCAGAAGTGACGCTATTTTTATAATTCAATCAAAATCAGTGCAAAATTGACCTTTTTCTTATGTTTTTTCGAATGGGAAATACAGAGCAACTCTTTGAACAAGAACGAACTTTTGGTCACTTATAGGTACTGGGGAGATACATCTTTGGTGAAAATATTTTGTTTGTTCAAGCAGTCGCTCAATGTTTCCTTAAAGAAAAACTGCTTCAAACAAGCCGTTTTATGCTACATGTAAAAATGTGAAAATGGCGGGAAAAGGTAAACTTTATGATGTCATATTTTCAAATTGGGGGCATTAAAATCAAAATAAAAATTATGAAAAAACTACAAATGTATATCTGTACAAATAAAACAAAGAATTACAGTAAAATGACGATGTTCATTTAAGGGGGCGATTTTAGACTCAAACCAAATATAGTCCTTTGTGACAAATAATATCTGCAAGCAAGTAGGTACATGTATTTCATTATTTCCTGCCAGATTAGGAAATGTACAACTGGTTTGTGATGATAAATATCTGCAAGCAGAGATTGCTTAAACATCTCTCAGAGTCAAATCTCACATGTATAATACATTTTACAAGTTTAATGGACCATTTACCTGATAGAATGATATTTGGATATCTCCTTGTCTCTTTGAGAGTTTGGTTCCATCACTATAACCAAAATACTTATTTTAATTCTACTTTACAAAATATTTTTCAAAAAAAAGAGAAAAGCTCCTAAAAACTAAATGTAAAGATCATTTTCCTAAAAATAGTCACAGCAAAAAGATTAAAAATGAACAAAAGGCTCTTTGAAATTCAATTTACTCTTATGAAAGATTAGCCATTTAAATGTACCTGTTCATGATGAGGGGTAGATGTCCATATTGTGGAGGAGACCAGCCAAAGGCTTTGTACATCAGCAGGTGCTTGGGAGTGGATACCTGCCACTCCTTCAAAATAGAAAGCAAAGTAAACAGTACTGTGAGGTTAATACATGTATCACCCCATAGTATAATATTACAACTTACAAGCAAGAGGTTGAACATCACACAGTTATGCAACTATAAACAGGTTCAACTAAGTGTAAATTGATCAACATTGCAAAGTGGGTTCATGGTCTAGAAGTATTGCCTGACAACTTTCACTCCTTCTGCAACATTCTCAAGGAAGAAAAAGTATGCAAAATACACTTATTTACCAACACTTAGTTTTAAATGTATGATGGAGTTTTAAATGTTATTATGAACTATACCTTTTCCTGATGGTTACTTAAATTTTCCTTAACAGTAAATATGTAAACTTGCACTATGACAATACAATCTTACCTGACCCCTTAGAACATGTGTAATTTCCATCAAATGGTCGTCAACGACATTTGCAAAATGGTAGGTTGGATATCCATCACTCTTCATAATAACCTAAATTACAATATCAATAAAGTAAATGTACATGTATGTATAATCTTAAATTAAATTTAAATTAAAGGGGCATGGTCACGATTTTGGTAAAAAATCATTTTTCTGATTTTAATATTAACATTGCTTCAAAAAGACATTTTTAAAAGGCAACCGAAATTTGAGTGTCATTTGGTGAGTTATAAACGAGTTACAGAGCTTTAAATTCTTCGGTATGTAAACAAAGCATTTGTTTACATTTTGAACGTTGAAGTAAAAAATTTCAATTTTAAATCTAAAACGAATGTGTTAAATGTTATGAACTGTGTATTTATTTTAAGCATAGATACACAGTTCATAACAAAATATACCAGAAAAAAGATTTTTTACTGGTATATTGAACCTATGTAAACAAAACAAGAGGCCCATGGGCCACATCGCTCACCTGAGGAACAATAGGTATGATAAAGTCAGCTTAATGGAGTCATAATACAATCTGGACAATGTACATTAATACATGTAGATCCTGTATAAATAAAATCCATTTTTCCCCCTTGGAACTCGGATAGCCCTGATTGCTGAAAATATTTACAAGAGCAGACTTTAATCACCGCTCCTGCACATATATAGGGACTCAACGTTATGCAGGCAGGGATGACCGCACACCTACGCAACTCAACACGTACCAACGTTAATGCAAGCAGAGATAACGCAAGCAGGGATGACCTCACACTTGCGCCAACAGCTCAACCTAACGCAGGGAGTGCCGCACACTTGCACTAGAAAGGCCAGAACACCAGCAGGGATGACCATACACTAGTGCTCCGCCGCAACCACCACCAATACAAGCAGGTATGACCGCACACTTGTATCAATGCTATACAGGGCAGAAATGACCGCACATTCTATATCGTTGGTTAGAAAAACACGAAGACTAGAAAGAACAGGGATGTCAACACCCTCAATCTCACCGTACCTGTTCATGTTTAACCCCAAACAGTCACTCGCAGCAATGCAATAGACACTGTCCCTATATAAGTGCCAGCCTAAAATAATTCATAGTATCTAAAAATTGGAAATCAAAAATAAACAAACTAATCCAGCCTAACCCAAAACTACTTATGCAGAACAACTTATATACATTGAATATTTATTATTGTATAAAAATAATCATCACATTAATTGGTTAACAGTGGATGCATTAATTAAAATAATCAAGAATCAATAAATCAAGGGCAATAACCCAAAACAGTAATACAAAAAGATTCTCATGAAAAAATAGCTGCCTGCTTCAATTTTATAGTCATATCACATGTTGAGTATTGCAGTTCTCAAAAAGATCCTTTACAATTGTTTATATATGGGATATTTAGCTACATCAAACTCTGAACCTTCTTGTGAGGCCGAAGAATTGTCCTGGAGCCAAAGTCTTAACAATTAAAAAGAATCATCTTGCTGATTAGTTTCTGAGAAGAAGATTTTTAAAGATTTACTCTTTATTCCGATGTAAAACTTTAACACCCCCCCCCCCCATGTGGCCTCACCCTACCCCCAGGGGTCATGATTTTCACAACTTTGAATCTACACTACCTGAGGATACTTCCCACAAGTTTCAGCTTTCCTAGCTGATTAGTTTCTGAGAAGAAGATTTGTAAAGATTTACTCTATATATTCCTATGTAAAATTTTAACACCCCCCCCCAATGTGGCCTCACCCTACCCCCAGGGATCATGATTTTCACAACTTTGAATCTACACTACCTGAGGATGCTTCCACACAAGTTTCAGCATTCCTGGCTGATTAGTTACTGAGAAAAAGATTTTTAAAGATTTACTCTATATATTCCTATGTAAAACTTTGACCCCCCATTGTGGCCCCAACCTAACCCCAGGGGTTATGATTTTCACAACTTTGAATCTACACTACCTGAGGATGCTTCCACACAAGTTTCAGCTTTCCTGGCTGATTAGTTTCTGAGAAGAAGATTTTTAAAGATTTATTCTATATATTCCTATGTAAAACTTCGACCCCCCATTGTGGTCCCACCCTACCCCTTGGGGTCATGATTTTCACAACTTTGAATCTACACTACCTGAGGATGCTTCCACACAAGTTTCAGCTTTCCTGGCTGTTTAGTTTCTGAGAAGAAGATTTTTAAAGATTTACTCTATATATTCCTATGTAAAACTTCGACCCCCCATTGTGGCCCCAACCTAACCCCAGGGGTTATGATTTTCACAACTTTGAATCTACACTACCTGAGGATGCTTCCACACAAGTTTCAACTTTCCTGGCTGATTAGTTTCTGAGAAGAAGATTTTTAAAGATTTACTCTATATATTCCTATGTAAAACTTCGACCCCCCCCCATTGTGGCCCCACCCTACCCCCGGGGGTCATGATTTTCACAACTTTGAATCTACACTACCTGAGGATGCTTCCACACAAGTTTCAGCTTTCCTGGCTGATTAGTTTCTGAGAAGAAGATTTTTAAAGATTTACTCTATATATTCCTATGTAAAACTTCGACCCCCCATTGTGGCCCCAACCTAACCCCAGGGGTTATGATTTTCACAACTTTGAATCTACACTACATGAGGATGCTTCCACACAAGTTTCAGCATTCCTGGCTGATTAGTTACTGAGAAGAAGATTTTTAAAGATTTACTCTATATATTCCTATGTAAAACTTCGACCCCCCATTGTGGCCCCACCCTACTCCCGGGGTCATGAATTTCACAACTACCTGAGGATGCTTCCACACAAGTTTCAGCTTTCCTGGCTGTTTAGTTTCTGAGAAGAAGATTTTTAAAGATTTACTCTATATATTCCTATGTAAAACTTCGACCCCCCCATTGTGGCCCCAACCCTACCCCCGGGGGTCATGAATTTCACAACTTTGAATCTACACTACCTGAGGATGCTTCCACACAAGTTTCAGCTTTCCTGGCTTTCTGGTTCTTGAGAAGAAGATTTTTGAAAATTTCTCGAAATTTTTCATTAATTTCTAATTATCTCCCCTTGAAAACGGGTGTGGCCCTTAATTTTCACAACTTTGAATCCCCTTTGCCTAAGGATGATTTGTGCCAAGTTTGGTTGAAATTGGCCAAGTAGTTCTTGAGAAGATGTTGAAAATGTGAAAAGTTTACGGACAGACGGACGGACAGACGGACGGACGGACGGACAGACGGACGACAGACAAAATGTGATCAGAATAGCTCACTTGAGCTTTCAGCTCAGGTGAGCTAAAAAAGGGCACGAGCCTTGTTTACATGACAAGGAATTGCGAGCTCTGTATCTTGCTAATAACTCTACGAATGACTCTCAAATCTTATTTGATCATTAGAAATGCATTTCTAAAGCATTGTAAATAATAAAAACATAAAAATAGAATTTGACCAAAATCGTGACCATGCCCCTTTAAACATTATACATATAGTTATATATAGTGTATGTACAGTAATAAAATCATACATATCAACATGCTGCTAAAATAAACATTGTGTACAGTTTATAAATAATGTATATCAACATCAAGTCAAAAGTTCATTCACTAATGAAGTCAAAATTTTAAAGAGCGCATGCCATTGTTAATATTTTAAATTTAATTCAATCATAGGCAGGAAATTTGGATGCACATGTACAATTGTACATATAAAAAAAGGATTCAGTAAAGTTTTCCACCTAAAACAACAGCTGTATACTTACTGGGTCCCCCTCATAATCAGCAATGTTTACATCATAATGGCCAATGACAAGGTCAGTGAAGGGCTCATGGTCTTCTGTATTTAACTGCAACAAAATATATACAATGTAGTTTGCAAAAACATTCAAAATAAATTGTTTTCTTTGACATGGAAATTGATTTTCTAGCTCCAAGAACAGAAAAACTTCAGGGAATCTCTATATACATCTGGTACTGTTATGACAATATATACAAACACATTATTGTACATAAATTAGGCCTAAAAAAAAAAGTTGTGTGTTTCGGGTAACCCGACCTAACCTACAAAAATGGCCCGATCCTACCATTTTTAGATGCCTGATTTTATCCGACTGTGAATTTTATCTTATTTCCAATAAAAAATACGTTTTTTAAATATGAAACAAACAAACATTCTTAGGATTCAGGCAAAAAAATAGATAAAATTAAAAAAAATCCCCACCTACCTAACCTAATTTTTTCATCAGTGTTACCCTAAACACACAATTTTTTTTTTAGGCCTTATGTACATAGATACCAGGTAGCATTCATTTGATTCATACCTGACACACGTACAGAAAAAATGTATTTTAAACATAAAGTATACCCTTACCTTAAACCTGATGACATACGGTGTTTTTGCTGCTATTTTTTCTTGAATCTCAGTTTCAGACAAGTGTCGGCATTTATTGTCATATTTTGGGATCTCCCCATGCTTCATGGCATCTTTTCTGATCAAGTTCAGACGTAGCTTGGTGCAGAAACACTTGTATGCTGCTCCTTTCTTAAATAAAGAAAGAGCACCTACAGTTTATTACCATACTGTTAAACTCTGACTAATGCTCTATCAGTCATATTTTAGCACCTTTTGGATGCTTTCAGTTTGCTAATTCAAGAAAATATAGAATTTTGATTAAAATCAGCGATGGAGAAAAATTGCACCTATTTTTTTGGACTTTTTAAAGTGAAGATGGTGAATGATTTTTTATACAAATTTAAGATATCAATAATAGAGGATAAAAATCATCAAAAACATTCTGTTTTATAATAAATAAATAACCCATTTTAATAAACTGCTTATTTGATAAGGCATAAAAAATACTCTATATCCTGTAGACCACCAGAAGTGTTTAACTATCTGTTCAAGAAAGAGCTGATTGTTATGAATTTCAATCACAGGTATTTATACTGTAAATTCCATACATTATGCGAGTTTTTAATTCCGCGCTGTCGCCGTTTTGTATCAAATCGCGACAATATGAAATCGCGATTACGGAACATTTATCCATATTTCTTATATTTCTCATAAAAAAATGGCGAGATTTTATAATCCGCGAGAGATGCTTCTCGCAATTTTATGCTGATATAAATTCCTCACATATTATTAGGAATTTACAGTAAACGAAAACTTCCATTTTTTTCAGATAAGGATTGCCTACAGTCTTCCAAAATAAGTTGACATCTTGGAATTTATCATTATACATGTATGCTTTTCTTTTAATTGATTTTAAATCTTTATACAGATTTGTGATATACATACAAACAAACCCATGTGGTCATTAAAGTTCACAAATCTCTTTACCTTAAGAAGCTCATTGACATATTTATTGTAAAGGTCTGTTCTTTGTGACTGGATGTAGGGGCCAAAATTTCCACCAATTAGAGGCCCTGAAACAGATAGTTGCATGTCCTTTTGAACTTTGCAACAAACTCTTAAAGTAGTAGAAAGCTGGCTATGAAGCAGTGTCATTTTTTAGCACCAAGGGTTCATTGAACATGCAATTTAAATTTTGTAAAGAGATAATGGTTAAGGTCAAATTTTTTTACATGTGCATATGCACTTATTTCCACATACTGGTTACATGTATGGGGTAGAAAAAAGATTGAATATGAACAAAGCTTGACAATTTCTTAAAGACTACCGGTATTTGACCTGGTGAGAGTTGGTAATTTGTATCACTCTTACTGGAGAGACTGAGTCAAGGTTTTCTAGTCAGAGTAATGAAAAAGTTGTATCAAACATGTCATTATTTTCTGTATACTGTCTTACATTCTTTTTATTTCTCTCGGTCATGAGAGTATAACTATTGTATATCTGCTTTTATGTTTTTGTACATTAAACTCTTCTGAAAATGCAATATGTGATCAAACCTTCATCTGGATGAATCTTAGCCCATTGGAGTGTCTCTAGGATTTTTTCTATGGCTCCATCAACAATTCTTGTCTGCACAAGAGAAGAGAAATTGAGGTAACATCTTGACCTTGACAGAGAATTGATAGAGATTGTAATGTAGAGAAATAAATTGTTATCTATCATATGAAAGTTTATAAGAGTTTGCTAAAATTCTGCAGCATTTTCAATTTGTGTAGTAAATTATTGTTAAAAATCAGATGTGAATTAGTCACTCTACTCTTAATACAATAAAAAGAGATCTGGATACCTAGAGCAAAGACAAAAACATTAGAATAAATACATAAGCAATTGTTCAGGTGGGTCCTAAATAATCCAAAGTCATCCTCATGCTTTTAGTAATGGTTTATTAACATTTTTTATTCAAGCTTTATAAGAGACCCATTCAGTGCAGAACTGCTCTCTTGGCTGACTCTTGCAGTGCAAATTGGTATACTTTGCCAAAGTTTATAATTTAAAAAAAATGCCTAAATAAAAGAATTGATGTTACAAAATATTTCGCCAAACTATGTCATTTTGCCCTGCTTAAGAGCAGTACCACAGTAACCGTGAAGGGGTCCATTGATTAAACTTAAGACTTGTAATAGTAACAAACCGAATGTTTGTAAAATGGGTAACTTGCCCCGGCCAGGTAAATTGAAATTTCTTAGAATATGTTACGGACGGGTATATTTGTATTCGCTAAAAATATTGCTGTAAAATAATGCATATTTTGGAATTTATTGGCAATTGCAAATTTCCATATTACTGGTAACTGGTTTTTAAAGTCAAGATCTAGTGAATGAAAGATGCCTACGTGATAACAATGTTAACTGACATATCATTTTTGCTCACTTGTTATAACTGCACGTGCATTTTGATTACTCACCTGATCAGTGTCTTCAATCCGAACGACAAATCGACCGCTTTTGGATTTTGCAAATAAATAATTGTAGAACGCCGTTCTAAGGGAACCTAAATGCATGAATCCTGTAGGACTTGGTGCAAATCTAACCCTTACATCCTTATCATACTTGAAAGATGATGCCGTGTTAAACTGTCGTCTTATTTGTCTTCGAAAACAGAGTGAAAACATTTTCATGGACAGCGCCATGTTCTTTTTTAATTTTTCGTATGTCGAGCTCGATACAAATTAGGAAATGGGGGGTGGGGGTGGGGGGTTGGGGGGGGGTGTTGTTGATTGAAATGGTGGGGTAAGTTGAGGGGCGAATAGACTACTTTTCCTAAAATAATTATTGATTTGTTATTGTTTCATCAAAATATGACTCGGGCTGATATCCCGGAACGATGGCTGCGTTCGACTATTTATTAACTAATAACCATGATGATACTAGTAATCAGATTACTCAGATGAACATCTAAATTTGACAGTTCTCCTTTTGAGGAATAAAATATCTTTTGATATCTTTTTTCAGACCTTCTCTTTTTTAATAACATGTCTGCAAATACTTTTTCACGCAGCAAACATTTGTCTTAAATATACACATATAGAAAAAAAATTAGGTGAAATAAACTATTGAATAAACCACAATAATTGTGGGTAAAACGGTTTAGGATATACGAAAGCCTAGTGAGGTCAAATATGAATGTTAAAAAAAATAATAAAATGTCGTTATAACGAGATAAAAAGTCGTTATAACGAGATAAAAAGTCGTTATTACGAGATAAAATGTCGTTATAACGAGATAAAAAGTCGTATTAACGAGATAAAAAGTCGTTATTACGACTTTTAAAAGTCGTTATAACGAGTTAAAAAGTCGTTATTACGAGATAAAAAGTCGTTATAACGAGATAAAAAGTCGTTATTACGACTTTTTAAAATCGTTATAACGAGATAAAAAGTCGTTATAACGAGATAAAAAGTCGTATTAACGAGATAAAAAGTCGTTATTACGACTTTTAAAAGTCGTTATAACGAGTTAAAAAGTCGTTATTACGAGATAAAAAGTCGTTATAACGAGATAAAAAGTCGTTATTACGACTTTTTAAAATCGTTATAACGAGATAAAAAGTCGTATTAACGAGATAAAAAGTCGTTATTACGACTTTTTTTAAGTCGTTATAACGAGATAAAAAGTCGTTATAACGAGATAAAATGTCGTTATAACGAGATAAAAAGTCGTTATTACGACTTTTTTAAGTCGTTATAACCAGATAAAAAGTCGTTATAACGAGATAAAATGTCGTTATAACAAGATTAAAAGTCGTTATTACGACTTTGAAAAGTCGTAATAACGAGTTAAAAAGTCGTAATAACGACTTTTTTTGTATATAATATGACAATTTGTGTATTTTATCCTCTTTATAAAGTATCGATCGCGATGGAAGATATTTGGGATTGCATTCCGGTAGAATGTGTGAGAAAAATGAAAGATGAAAAGGTATATACAGTCAAACTTGTATTAAGCAGTCACCTGCGGGAGGCACCCAAAGTGACCTCTTAACAGAGGTGACCTTTGAATAGAGACTTATGAATTTGCCAACATCAAATACCTTATTAAAACAATTATTGGATTTTATTTTAATTATATACTTGATATTTAGCATAATGTTTCAAAATGATAGATAAAGTAATTGATTTGGTGTTTTTATAGTATCTATTATATTTACAAATAAGTACGAACACATAACAATGCATTGTGCATGCAATTGTTTATAATTTTTTTAAAATTGTTGGAAAACGTCATTACGTGGTAAAACCTTATCGCTGACATTTTCACAATAATAACACTAACTATTTACATGAATACCGTATATTTAGAAAACAAACACTTTTAATACAAATCAACAGTTTATTTTTTAACCGACCGTATCTGAACTCAAAATCATATTATTAAATTCAGCAATTTTCTCTTGCCTCGCCGCGGACATTTTTAACACCTATTTCATTCATGTTTATAAAACAAACATTGTTAATACATGTTTGAACAATTCACTTGATTCCCATTCCTATCTGATCTGCTAATTGCGTGGACCCTGAGGTCCACGCAGAAAATATATAAGCGAGGTTAAACCGGATGCTATGGGGAAAATTCAGCTTGCGCATGAGCTAGCATGGTTCTTGTGCGTAATGGGTAGCTCAGGGAACCAGGGTAGCACACGTTAATCTGAATCGGGATCGGGATTCCATGCCATATGTACACATAAGTAATTGTAAAGTTGTCGGTAAACAGTACAGAAACAAAGTATTCCTTTAAAAAAAAAATGATCGGCATGTGATATGAACTGTCAGTATCATGGAATAAGTTAATGTTATGCCGAAACTACAACATGCATCAAATAACATAAATCGCGATGTTTTGTTGTTTTCCGAATACACATGTAGCTTAATTAACTTTACTTTTATAGTAGGCGAGGCTAGAGTACTTCCCGATTAAAATTTTTTTAAGCATTTAAGTATGATTGAATAAGTATGTGACCGTATATAAATAGATGATTGAATAATTATGTCACTGTATAAAAGTTTAAATATCAAGTAAAATGCATCAAAATATGAAATTAATTTTCACGAAGCTGTCACTGCATAGTTTACATAGTTAATAGTGCGAGGCTTAATGTGTGCGCAAAAAGTAGATTTCGCCAAATGCCTGATACTATACATGCAATCTTCATTAATATAGATCATAAATATTTTAGAAGTATGAACCCTTTAAATTCTGAGGTAAAAAGTCAGGGCTATGCAAATTTAGTGGTAATGTAAACCATTCAATTTCAAGAAAAAGTGATCTGCATTCATTATTTAACGTGCTCTCTCTCTCTCTCTCTCTCTCTCTCTCTCTCTCTCTCTCTCTCTCTCTCTGTGTGTGTGTGTGTGTGTGTGTGTGTGTGTGTGTGTGTGTGTGTGTTAAGAGGGCTTGGGTCGATGTCCTTTTATATCAGTTTGGCCTCCTTGAAAAGAAAAACTCCATATAAAGATATAAAAAATGATAAAAATTTAAGTCAAAATATATGATTTTTTTCTTTACCAAATAATTGTAGATAGCTTCAATAATCATTTCTAAAAATATTCAGGTACATGAAAATCGAATGGTTAATTAAAATTTAATTTTTTGGCACACACCCCCCCCCCCCCCCCCCCTCCGCCTTAGCTTGCCTGATTTCAACTTCTTTACTTGTTATGCAAAAGGTTAACAATAAAATAACATCACAGCAAAATGAAAATCAGTACAAATGCTTTTGCCATTTTTGACATATAGAAAAGCTATTAAAAGAATCAGAAAATATATTTAAATATTATACCTCACATTTTTATATAAAATTGCATTTACCCAATTGCAATGTGTCAAGAATTATAAAAGTCCTTGCAAAGTTACGTTTGTACTTACTAAAATTTCGGATTTTTCCTTTAAGTGTACTAATATTTGCAAAGTTACGTTTTTACTTATTAAAATTTCGGATTTTTCCTTTAAGTGTACTAATATTTGGATTATTTTAAATTGCTCTCTTCTGGTTTCTTCTTTTTTAAAACTATAATAATACCTGTTAGTGCATATTGGTAAAAGTGTACTTATGTTGAATTTAAGAAACAATCAATAATTTGAGGTCCTCTTAAGTATAATGTTCGATCTCTTTGTTATTTAGATAGACCCTGAACTTATAACGTCAATGAGCGATCAGGAGCTCTCAGTATACATCCCTTTGCATGGAGATAGAATAAGAGTCAAGCGCTTTTTAGAACAAAGACAAAAGAAACAAAAACAGAATTCGAAAAGAGAGAATCTTCTTGCGGTGTTAAGAAAAAAAATTGAAGACCCGCGACAAAAGCGCAAATTTAATGATTTGTCTGAAGAAGAAGAAGAGCAGCAACTTGAAGATATGCGACCTAGGCAGATAGGAAACAAAAACGCAGAAAAACAAACCAGAAAAATTGAGTTAGGGTGGATGCATGGAGGAGTCCAAGTAAGACTCAAAAAGGGGGGAGGTACCAGAAAAGTTAGTATTAAAAAAAATGCAACAAAAGATGACTTAATAAAAGAAGGAATAAGATTGTTTTTTCCTAATGGAGAATCACCAAAAGGACCAATTACAGACTTTGTGACTGACCTGAGAGATTTCAGTGGTAGGAGTGTTCGAAATGAGATGACTGTTAAAGAAATATATGATGAAACAAAACTTTCCCTATTGCGTTTCTATTTTACAACAAAGGAAAAAAATGAACTCAAAAATGCTGAAAAGGATGAAAACAATGAGATGGACGCAAATGAAATATCGCAAGATGATAATAAGTCAGACGACGAAGACGAACTTCCTGATCTACACGTAACCTTACGTCACAGGAGAACAGCATCTCCGGAACATGACATTTTGAAGCAAGCAATACAGCTGGCGGGAATAGATGAGGAAATAGATGACAATGTTTTAGATGAAACCCCTCCTCCGAAAACGCTTACGGAACGGAAAATAACAGTACATAGAGGACATGTTCTGAAAGAAATGATCCAGGAGTTTAAGGATGTTGACCCTTTTAAAGATCTCTGTACTCTGGACGTGATACTTCCTAATGGGATGTCCGAAACTGCCGAAGATGGAGGGGGTGTTACTAGGGACATCCTTTGCGAGTTCTGGAACTCATTTTTTGAAGAGTGTACTTTAGGAAGCGCATTCAAAGTACCATGCCTGAGACATGATTTTGGAGAGTCTGAGTGGCATTCCGTAGGGAAAATTATTGTTTTTGGATGGAAGAGTGTTGGACACTTCCCTATACAGCTTTCGATTGCTTTTTTAGAGCAATGTCTATATAACACAGTTAAAAGCAACATACTTGATGAATTTTTAAAGTTTATTCCGGAAAGTGATGCGCAGTGTCTTAAATCTGCCTTAGAAGACATTGAATCAGTTGATATGGATGAGTTTCTTGAAATTTTAGATCAACACGAAATAAAAAGAGTTCCTAAACAAGATACCATTCTCAAGATTTTGGAAGAAATTGCACATAAAGAACTGATTCAATCTTCTATGTTTGTCATAGACTGTATCAGTCCTTATCTTAAGAAACTTGGCATTCCAGAAGATAAGCTGAAATCAATGTACGAAAGTCTTTTTCCAACAACCAGGAAAGTTTTAGCGTTGTTGAAGTTCCCCGAAACCATGTCTCAGGAGGAAATAATTGTGTCAAATCATGTACGTCGATTTGTCAGAGAGCTTGACATTTTTACCTTGAAAAAATTCATGAGATTCTGCACCGGGTCTGACTTGCTGCTTAAAGACAAAATTGAAGTGTCATTTGTGAACGTTCAAGGTTTGGCGCGCCGCCCTGTTGCTCATACTTGCTCGTGTTTGCTTGAAATTCCGAAAACATACGAAAATTTTCCAGGTTTTAGGACGGAATTTTTGGCAGTTCTAAATGCAAATGTATGGGTAATGGACATTATTTGAAATGCCTCAATACATGCGCAGTACATATTTACACTGGCGAATATGTGTTGCTAAAAGCGAAACAGATCGTAAATCTTTTAACTTTGATCTTTAATTTTTTATGTGTTTTATGAAAAGAAGCATGAAAGGAAATACTTGTATGCTCAGTTTTAAGAAGCCTTAATTTCAGTTTTGTTTCTTTTTAAATTCTTTTTGTAACAAAGTTTTTGTTTAGATTTTTTATGATATCAGCATTAATTTCATAAAAATGTAATTCTATATTTTTCTTGTACATGTGTACATGTATATAAGTAGGGAACAGGGGAATTGTGTATTGATATAAGAAATACAGCCAATAATTATTAATAGATCTAAAGTTTGCAAATTATAAGACACACTTAAAAACTACTAGTACGTAGATTATGATGTCATTTCATAATAAGTGTACATCAGAACCTTTCACATTGATTATGTGTTGTTTGATGTTCTTTAACATTCAAATATCTTTGTCGGGAAGCTGATGATATTTTGTATTGGTTTGTTCATTAAAGCAAAATGTAAAAGATTGTTCTTGTGTGCTTATTTTATAATTCATATATTATACATGTATGTAAATTACAGAACAAAATGTGTATGACCAGTTTTCGAATTTCTCATTCAATATTTTGTTCCTCCTTACAGAGAGGGCATGCATAATATCAACTAAATATCAATGTGCAAAAAGGAGTGAATATATCATTTTGACAATGCTGAAAAAGGAAAAAAAATCAAAAGTATAGAACAACGTGATAATCGTTATAGAAAATGGGGCGGGGGGGGGGGGGTGCTATATACCAGTTATTATTACAGCAACAGTCAAAGTAACAATTATTTAAGGAATAATTTTAATTTTTGCCCAGATTATCCGATATAACCTGGTTTGAGGCAGTGCACGCTTTTTTATAATCCGCGAATAGATTAAAAAAATATTAATTGTAAAAGATAGAAATTATTTAAAATTTGAATTTAAATAAAAACTGTAACACGCGCGTGAAAATGGGGTTGTCAAGAGGGGTGGCTACATAGCTAACCAGGTTATACAAAATAAATTATTTTTTTTCTGTGTGTTTAGCCAATCAGAAAGCGCGTTACAACTAGAATTAATATATATATAAATTCTGGTTGTAACGAAGCATTTGATTGGATAGAAAATTTTTGTTAAATTTGTATAACCTGGTTTGCTTGTCACAAGACACGTCACAATGTACCAACGTCAAAAACGTACTAATCCGCTTGACGTTACGTTTGAATTTTGAAGAGGTAATTATCATTTTAAAAAGTAAAACGCACTCAATTCGTATAATTAATTACAGAAAATTAAATTATAAGGAATGAACTCATTATCTACCCAAGTTATACGAGTTTACCTGGGTTGGAGCAATTTACGCTTTTTTATTATCCGCTTCGCGGATTATAAAGCGTAAATACTCGTATAACTTGGGTAGAAATTGAGTTCATTTCTTAATTAGCTTTAAAACGCCATACTATATGAATTTAATATATTAAAGAAAAATTATATGTTAACAATACCCAAACCTTTACAGACAAAAAAGTTTTACGTTAATATGAAATTCATTAGGCAATTGAAATATGTGAATTGTCAGCCATTTTATTTAAATGTTTTATATAAACTCCTCATATTCTGCAATTATGTCATTCTAAATAGTTCTATCGAGCCAGTAAAGTAAATTCCGTTTGTCATTGTAATAGACAATCATTAAGTCACAATAGTTCATAGCTGTTCAAGAATCGCATCTCTAAGACTTAAGTACAACTCTTTGGCACTAAATGCATTGTCTGGCATGACATCTCCAGTTTCCTCCATTATATCGAAACAGAGTTCTTTAACAGTGTCATCACATGGGTGTTCTGGTTTTGGGGTTGTTTCTTCTTCACACAAGTTAACTTCGTGTGTATTAACAGGGCAAAGTTGGTTCTCACAACCGAACAGCTCAGGCAAAGTATACATCATCAGTGGACGATTTCCTTCGCAAAGCCTGTTAACACTCGACGAAATAGTGTGGGTATTCCACATTGCTGCCAACTCGTCCAGGTCTTTCTGTCAAAAAAAAATTAAGAAGTGCTAGCCTAGGCCTACAAAACTCAGAAACTAACCGCCCACTTACGAGTTTGATCCCTTTTAGTTGTATAACTTAATAATTCAACAAACACTCAGAGAGAGAGAGAGAGAGAGAGAGAGAGAGAGAGAGAGAGAGAGAGAGAGAGAGAGAGAGAGAGAGGGAAAAGAGAGATATTTAAATTTTACCTGAATTAGCTTGATGAAACAGAACTGTATTAAGCTTTTGTCGAGAAAGGTACCACAAAATGACGTACTTTCATTATCACTGGATAGGTTTTGGAAAAGATCCATCCAAAATTGTCCTACTTTTTTTCTCAAACATCCCCAAAACCACTCTATTGTCTGATTATGTGTGCTTTTTCCATAAAGAAAGCTTTTTTGTCCTGATAATTCATCCTGATGGTTACGTCTAAGAAAAACTTGCATCTGTTCAACATGGGTGTTTTCTGTTCCCATGTCTGTTCGAATTCGTTTTGGAACACCTTTCTTCCGTCGAACTGCTTGAATAAAGTAGTAAGCGATTACTTTAGGATCACTGTTTGTTGTACTAGCTTCTAGCCACATTATATTTCGCGAAAATCCGTCGATGCATCCGTTAATAGCTATGCCATATGGCTTTAATTTGTCATATGAATCAATGTGCCATACACAGTCTGGTCCCTTACTAACGTATTGGCGTCTTTTTAAACGTTGCCTTCTTCGAGCTGCCATCCCGCCCGGGTCTAGTAACTTCATTATTTCATATACACTGTCTCTTGGAACACGTAGATTATTTTGCAAGCATTTGAGATGCATCCAACGGTAACCATGTAGTTTTCCAGCAGTCTGCTGCTGCTGGGCAATGAATATCGCAACATCCAATAGATCACTATAATCTTTTCTTCTTCTCATATTTAAACGCCGTAGGATGCGCTTTAAGGTTGAAACGCTAATGACAATATGATGAGTTAAGGCAAGAAAGGCTAGAATTTCCGCATTTGACAAACCAAGGTAAAAATACCGTTTTACTAGTTCTTCAGTTTCCATTATCACACCTTTAATATTCCATTGGTATTTCCTTTACCTTAAAGATGTATAACGGTATATATATAGCAATTTCTCGTAATAACGACTTTTTATCTCGTTAATACGACTTTTAAAAGTCGTAATAACGACTTTTATCTCGTTAAAACGACTTTTAAAAGTCGTAATAACGACTTTTTATCTCGTTATAACGACTTTTTATCTCGTAATAATGACTTTTTATCTCGTTATAACGACATTTTATCTCGTTATAACGACTTTTTATCTCGTTATAACGACTTAAAAAAGTCGTAATAACGACTTTTTATCTCGTTATAACGACTTTTAAACTCGTTATAACGACTTTTAAAAGTCGTAATAACGACTTTTTATCTCGTTATAACGACATTTTATCTCGTTATAACGACTTTTTATCTCGTAATAATGACTTTTTATCTCGTTATAACGACATTTTATCTCGTTATAACGACTTTTTATCTCGTTATAACGACTTAAAAAAGTCGTAATAACGACTTTTTATCTCGTTATAACGACTTTTAAACTCGTTATAACGACTTTTAAAAGTCGTAATAACGACTTTTTATCTCGTTATAACGACATTTTATCTCGTTATAACGACTTTTTATCTCGTAATAACGACTTAAAAAAGTCGTAATAACGACTTTTTATCTCGTTATAACGACCTTTTATCTCGTTATAACGACTTTTTATCTCGTTAAAACGACTTAAAAAAGTCGTAATAACGACTTTTAATCTCGTTAATACGACTTTTTATCTCGTTATAACGACTTTAAAAAGTCGTAATAACGACTTTATATCTCGTTATAACGACTTTTTAACTCGTTATAACGACTTTTTATCTCGTTATAACGACTTTTATCTCGTTATAACGACATTTTATTATTTTTTTTAACATTCATATTTGACCGTACGGAAGCCCATTTAGGACCTATCAAAAAATATTTTTGAATTTGATATAACGAATTCTTGAATTTGTTAAAACGAATTTAAATCGTTATAACGAATTGTTAAATCTGTTATAACGAATTAAATTTGTTATAACAAATTTTAGGAATTCGTTATAACGAATTCAATCTGTTATAACAAATTCGCTGAATTCGTTATTTCAAATTTTGAAATCTGTTTTAACAAATTAAATTTGAAATAACGAATTCTTGAATTCGTTATTTCAAAATTTTAATTCGTAATTTCGTTTTTTTTAAATCAATTAAGACATTTTCATCCAATTTGTGGTAACAAATTTCATGTTTTGGGGAACAAATTAAACGGGGCGGACTTCATTTGTTCCATATCGGCGTACGACGAAATGCGCCGATCAATTGATCGGCGTTAAACGGCGAATTGGTAAATGAAGTAAACTGGCGTAGAAACAAAGCTGTTGCTGTAACCATGGTAACAGATGTAAGAATTCCAAAAGACACATAGCTTACTTTATCACCTTTGCTAGAATTCCTTCATAGATAGAAACAAAATATTGAAGAACTGCTATATATGTAGCAACGCATTTTCACCAACAATACCATGCAGGGTATACAGATTTGTTTCGACGGTTTCTGCGCAAAATTCCCAAAAATTGTTAAGTCAATGCTATTAATCAATGAGCATGCTGATTTATTAAAAGGTACTTGCAAATCAGCCAATGTCGAACTTATGTCATAGAATTCATTTACCAGAATTTAAAGCAAAAACCGCACCAAAATCGATGCAAAAATAATAGAGTTACACCTCTTCAAAGTGCCATTTTTACCTGCTTTTAGAAATCTTATCAAGAGAAAATGAAATTAGGCGATTACGAGGCTTCAGTGCCGTCACGAGGTCAACACGAGGGAAATTTCCTTACAAAGCTATACAAAATAAATTCGGTCTAATGATTTGACGTATCTAGTTATTTTAAGTATCGTAGATTTAAAAAGTTTTATCCGTAATTATTTTGTTACAGTCAGATTTTTTTCAAACGATTTTAAAAGTTGCTATTCTAATCGCCTTTTACTGATGAATACGATACTAGTATCGTTAAACGCTTGCATGGGCATATATATGTCCATTATTCATATTTGTTTTGTCGGTGCGTGTTCAAATCCGATAAAACTTGAAGGGCTTTATAGCTTTATATTCATAGATTTGATATGCACGCTCGACCGAAATTATCACCTAATAATATTCAAAGAATGATGCCTTTTTGCTTATATCTATATTATTTCCGATTTCTACACTTTAAAACAACATTTTAAAACCACTGGGTTTTTTTTTCATGCATAGCACATGTATTATTGCAGGAAATACCGTTTCTCGGTTATGCTGTAGGACACGCCCATTTTGTGTCGCTCATTTTTTATGAAATTATTGGGCTATAGGTTTCAAAATTGATTTGTAATGTTATCACAGTAAAGAACGCTTAGAAAATATAAATATATTTTATATGACATAGCCAGGTATTATAACCAGGATGTGCGCATGCGTGAACAAACTTTCCATCAGGATTGGTAAAAATTTGGGAGGAAATTCGATAGCTTCTTGAAGGAACTTCGAACAGATGATATGTGCTTAAAAAAACAAAAACAAAAAACAAAAAACCGCGACTTTATGTCATATAGTCAACCTTTGGTTTACACTTAAAAAAAAGATTTAAATATTTGCGAGAACAATAAAGGCAATGTTACAGGGAAACAAAGGCTGGGAGGAACCTGTCTCCATGCAGTTGCCCCCCCCCCCCCTTCCCCCTCCTTCCTAGCATTTTCGGAGCATGTAAAAAATTGAAAGTGACTAGGAGGAAATAAAAATTGGAATTTAAGTTTGCGGTAAACTTAGCATTTCCATAGCTACATGTAATCCCACGGTGTACGATTTTCGAATTTTTGAAATACATTTCTTTTTGCATATCAAGAATTGTTTGGCGATTCTCCCACCCACCCCCTCTTTTTATTTTTTTACGATGCCACCTGCCTGAACAAAATATCACAGTTTCCTTACATATACCATTAAGAGGACAATAAAGGCGATGTTACAGGAAAACAATATACACGTAGCTTCAAACGGTGGGTGGGGGTGGCAGGGAGGGGCCTGTCCCCACGCAGTTGCCCCCCCTTTTCCCAGCATTTTCGGAGCATGTAAAAAATTGAAAGTGACTGGGAGGAAATAAACAGTGGAATTTAAATTTGTGGTAAACTTAGCATTTCTATAGCTAACCCAAGGGTCTACGATTTTCGAATTTTTGAAAAACATTTTATTTTTGCATGTCAAAATTGTTTGGCGATTCTCCAACCCCACCCCCCTCTTTTCACTTTTTTACGATGCCACCTGTCTGAACAAAATATCACAGTTTCCTTACATATCGGGTTTATATATAAACCAATATTACTGTATCTCATACAATATACATTTCACCAGGTTCTATAAACACCTACGCTTACTAGATTCAATGTAAAAAAATCCAGGGTAAGGAGGAGAGGGATAATTTATTTTTTAAGTTTTTTTAGGGGTTATTGGAGAGGGGTAGGGGTGGTCAAAACAGCGAACCCATGTAGCTCTATCCATAACCCTCACCAAGGTCTGTGTGCCAATCACCAGGGTATGTATACCCATCACCAGGGTCAGAGTACATATTACCAGAGTCGGTGTACGTATCACAATGGTCTATATACGCATAACCAAATTCAGTATACCCATCACCAGAACACCAGGGTTTCAATACTATCACCAGGGTCAGTGTACGTTTCATCAGCGTCTATTTGCCTATCACCGGGGTTTGTATACTAGTATAAATTAAAAGGGGCAAAGTGCGCATCACTAGCGTATGTATACCCATATACAGAATCAGTATACCCATCACCAGGGTCAGTTTACCTATAACCAAGGTTAGTGTACCCAATTACAAGTGTACATGTATACGCGTGTCCAGAGTCAGTATACCCATCACCATGGTCTCAATACCTATCACAATATAGGTTTTGAGACCCTGGGAATGGGCACCCAGACCCTTGTAATATGTATAATGACCTTGGTGATATGTCTACTGACTTGGTGATGGGCACACAGATCCTGGTGATACGAACACTGACCCCGGTGATACGTACACTGACCCTGATGATACATACACTGACCCAGGTTATTTGTATGCAGACCCAAGTGATGGGCACACGTGCACATCGTAATATTGACCCAGGTTATGATTATACAGACCCTGGTGATACAAACACTGACCCTGATGATACGTCCACTATGCTAAGATAACATTTAAAAAAAAAGACCTAATCCTTGGAAATAGGGGGTTAGGTGAACACTCAACCTCAATTTTACAATTTATTTCCTCCCTATCATTTCAGTTTTTACCTGGTCCCAAAAACATTGGGGGTAGAGGGGGCAACTCTTTTTTAATTCACATTTTATGTGTAAATTTAAGAAAAGTGTGCTCAAGGGGGTAGTCTCGTCCCCATTTCCCCTGCTCCACTCCACAACCCCCTCCCCCACTCCGATGCTAAGTGCCTGTTGTTTTCCTGTAACATTGCTCTATATTGTTGTCTCAAATACTAATATTTATTCAACATTTTGGTGTAAATTTAATGCACAAACTTCCTATCACTTCAAATGAACATTTATAATGTAAAAATAAAATTGTTCTATACTTTTCTAAATTGCGCAAATATCAGTTCGAAGTTCCTCCAAACAGCTTTCAAATTTCCTTCCAAACGCTTACCGAAAAGTCGGTACACGCATGCGTACATCCTGGTTATAGTGCCTGGTTGTACCATATAAAATCAAAGTACTGAAGAACTGATGGGAGTTGATTTTATCGATTATTATTTAGTTTAAAATCAATGAAATGATATTTTGCATGGCAAGTACTTTCCTATATGTATTTGAAATACTCACATTTTTAATAACATGAATTCTTCCACAGGAATTTCGTGAAAACCCAATATGAATCATGTTGTATAATATTCAAAGATCTATTCTATCAAACTACGTATCAGTAATCGGAATAGTTATGAGAAATTGTATGGATCCAAGCAAAATTGGACTCTAGTCTCGTTCAACCAGACTCTCAGCTGTATCCGTTAATCACCGACAAGCAAGAGAGAATCTGGTTGAACGAGCTCTGGCGTAGGAATATATAAAATGTGCGACTTCAAAAATTATCTAAATCTAACTATTTACAAGGTATCTATAAATAAGTTTCCTTGAAAAACAATGCTTAAGAACTCATTACATCGAATTTATCGATTATAACTAAATGTTGTCAGCAATGTTAATTTGTACTTAGGTCCAAACACTGTTTCACTTTCGGTTTGCCTGAGTAACTGCATACATGTAGGAGAGTTGATTAAAATCAACTCCCAAAAATAACCTATTCTATACATCGTTCTGATGGAAAGTTGGGTCACGCATGCGCACATCCTGGTTATAATGCCTAGCTACATCATATAAAATATTATATTTACATGTTTAAGTGTCCTTTAATGTGATAACCCAGCCCAATAATTTCATAAAAAACGCACGACACAAAATGGGCGTGTCATACAGCATAACCGAAAAACAGTATTGGCGTAATAATACATATCATGTGTTATTCATTAAAAAAACAGTGGTTTTAGAATGTTGTTTTAAAGTGTAGAAATTGGAAATTATATATAAGTATAAAAGTAATAAGGAATCATTCTTTGAATATTATGAGTTGATAATTTCGGTCAGAGCGTGGTCATATCTATCATAAATCCCGTCGAGCTTTATTTGATTTGAATACGTCCCGGCCAAAATCACCTGAGACTAGTAATACTCAAAGAATGATTCCTTATTCTTAAAGCTGCTTGGTCCGATTTTATATCAAATTTTATGCACGCTTTTAAACGATGGCTATGCTTAGTATATGTATAATAATAGACATTGCAGTAGTTTTCCCAGTCAATTAAGCCAAATTTCAATGAAGAAAAATACGTACAAAATTTGCTAACAAAACAAACGACATTAAAAGGTACCGCGTTATTTCGCCTCATGTTAAATTTCACCCCTGACGACGAGACGGGTATGGTGTATTACGAATTTGACATCGCTTTAAATAAAGGTCGAAATGGTCAGACAAATGATCAGACAAATTACAAATAAACATGTGTACGTTTTGTTCGCCAATATTTCTAAAGTCTGCGTTTTTTACAATCGATGCATAGCATGCGGGTTGAATAACCCCAATCATTCGGGGGACGAAACCATGCGGTTTCCTTTTCTAAACATTCCCGTGATGCATTTTGGTTTGTTTTTTCGTTTGCCCAAAGAGAAAATATTTTTATTTACTTTGAATATTTCTAACTTTGAAAGGAGATTGATTCTGCTGGTGTAAATAGGAGAAAGTCCATAACTTTGTAAGATAAATGATTTGTTTGAACAAAATTTTGATACTGTAATTACGAAAAAATCGGACCAAGCAGCTTTAAATCAATTTTATTCCAGACCGGTATTTTTTTTAAGCATGGCGTAATCTCACGGTTTGGTGATGTAATGAGATGAAAAATGCAGATATATGTTAATAAATCAGCATGCTCATTGATTGATAGCATTAATTAAACAAATTTTTGGAATTTTGCGCAGAAACCCGTCGAAACATATCTGTATATATTGTATTTTGGTGAAACTGCATTGCTACATATAGTTCATAAATATTTTGTTTCTCTCTATGTAGGATTTCTAGCAAAGCTGATAAAGTAAGGTGTCTTTTGGAATTGTTACATCTGTTACCATGGTTACATTTACTTCATTTAATACCATTTCGCCGTTTAACGCAGATCAATTGATCGGCGCATTTCGTCGTACGCCGATATGGGACAAATGAAGTCCGCCCCGTTTAATTTGTTCCCCAAAACATGAAATTTGTTACCACAAATTGGGTGAAAATATGTTATAACCGAGTTTAAAAAACCGAAATTACGAATTAAAACTTTGAAATAACAAAGTCAAGAATTCGTTATTTCAAATTTAATTTGTTATAACGAATTCAAGAATTCGTTATTTCAAGTTTAATTTGTTAAAACAGATTTTGAAATTTGAAATAACGAATTCAGTGAATTTGTTATAACAGATTAAATTCGTTATCATGAATTCCTAAAATTTGTTATAACAAATCAAATTCGTTATCACGGATTCAACAATTCGTTATAACGATTTAAATTCGTTTTAACAAATTCAAGAATTCGTTATATCAAATTCAAAATTATTTTTTGATAGGTCCTAAATGGGCTTCCGTATGACCTCACTAGGCTTTCGTAAGGATACTCTTGATTGGCGATTAAAAAAAAAATTAAAGAGCTGAAAAATCATTTTTTATGAAATATGAAGGAATTAAGAAGCAAATCTCGGAGTTGAGTTAATATTTTATTAATTATGAAATATATTTTGTATCTAGAATGCCTTCAGTCTCTCAAATAAAGACATTAAATCAGCTCTTGACTCCTCTTTAAAATGAGGTCAAATTGATACCCTGGAATCATTTACTTTATTAGATCTTGACCTTAAGGTCAATTTAATGAAAGTTGCCTACAAGATTATAAAACTTCAAATTCTAAATTCTTTCAATGATGCTTAATTATAACAATAACCGCAAAGTTTATATTATGTAGTGTATCAGGGCTAAAATTCTTGGTAAACACAATGAAACATTATGTTTAATTAGACTGTCATTTTCTATGAAATATGAAGGAAATACATGTGGATTATAAATCTCAGAGTTTTGATAAATTTTGACGAATGAAATGTAGAATGCCTACAGTCTCTCCAAAAACAACATTAAACAAGCTTTTGACCCCCTCATTAAAATGATGTTATATTAAATTAGGTTTACCTTTCCCATGATCTAATATAAAATATCAAGAAAGTGTTTCATTTTTTACATACTTCCTTTATAGACGTAGAAAACGGGAAAAAGATTCATCAAATCCGTTTTGACGTCCTAATGGTTCCAGCGCCAAAAAGGAACTCTTAAATCATTTACTTGATCTTGACCTTAACATGCTTAAAAGGCAGCGAAGCCCCAACCTTACACTACGGTACGTATGGCTTTTAGACAAGATAATAAAACTTCATCTACAGGATTCAGAAAGTGCCGGGCGACTGGAAATGTTCTGAGTCTTGCCTCAGCCCTTGTTGGTTTTATATGAAGTGATGATAGATCTAATGGTGGAGAAAAACATGTCGGAATGAAATCATCGGCATTATCAAATAGATATTTTATACATATAAAAAAAAATGAGTATACTTGCATCATTTTTTTTTCATTCATGTACATAGATGCCGTATGGTATCAAATTAACAAAACTCATATAATAGAGATTAATGATGTAGACAATGCATCCAAAATACGTTATTTGAGGGCGTGATACTAAAATGAAATAGAAATGTGGACTTTAAAACCAATCTTTTTCTCAAGTGCACGGTTTACTAAAATATAAATGCCTATTTTGCAGGTCTGGCAAGCAAATTGATTTGTTTGTACAAAAACAACTGAAATCTTTTGAAGAAAAAGGACAAGCAAAGCAAACGGACCTAACGTCTACACTGCACGTCCTTGCAAAACCAATCATAGTGCAAAGTTCTAATCTATTCTGTTGAAGTGTTATAGATTGTACTAAAGAAGAAAGATTGAAGAATGCAGAGCAACCGATAAGGTTACAAGGCTAGGTCACACCCTAACCTTAGGTAACATATTAAATTGAGACGCGATAAGAATCCAACATTTTGACTTTCCATGTAGTAAACACGATAGTACTGCTTACGCAAGCATTTAAAGGGGAGTGTAACGAACAAAGTGACCTACAAAAATTTAAACTCAGACTTTGAATGGTCCCCCTAATATGGCATGCAAACAACAAGTTTTAGAAGTAACAACATGTTGTACATCGAGATGTACTCTTTGGCATCTTACTTTATGATTATCAAATTGTGAAAGAATAGGGTTTCTCCTGAAAATGACGCGCTGGACAAACTGTGTGACATGGGGGTTCATAAGAATGAACTTTTTGGAAATTCGCTCTAATGAAAAACCTTGGAAATATCAGGCATAATCTGATATTACCAAAAAAAAAAGCAACCTGAGAAATACAATATGGAAGTCTTTAAAAAAGGCTAAATAAATTAATAGCAAATGGTATTATAACATTTTTAATGAATGTGCAGTTTATTGCAAATGTAGTTATTGCATTGTCTTTACAATGTAAATATTGTGACTAAAAATCGTTTCTTATTTCAAAGCGAATGTCATCTTCGCTAGCAAAGGGTTTTCGGTCCACTTTGCTCCCCATAAACAAACAAGGGTTTATGGGGAGCAAAGTGGACCGAAAACCCTTGGCCAGCGAAGATGAGCGAATGTACAATAATGCGCAATTACGTGACACAGTTTCTTCTTTTCGTTGACAAAAAAACTACAGGTAGGGGAATGACCTACAAACTAATAAACGGATGTAACATAACGAAGGCTCCTCGTTAAAATAGATTACACTTAATACCCAGTAGTAGGTCCTTAATCCTACTCGGAAGAAAGGCGGAGATGGTACCCAAGGGCTGAAAAATTTAGATTTATTTTATAATGAAAGCATCGTTTACATATATATGAAATTATGGCATATCTATTTACACCCGATTGTGTACTTAATTTACAATTCGCATTTTGAGAAAGTCGTGTTGATTTATCTGAAACAGTTAGACCCGTCCACTCCAGGTACCAAGAATCTAGCTCTTATTTAATACTTTTGTGCTCTCACATGGAAACAAAACTCTTCCGCAGAATTAAAACATTTGCCAACATGTCAGAAATGATAACTAATAAGAGAGCACTGTAGAAAAAAGGAATTAAAGCATCGAAAAAAAAATCTGCATATTAAGATAGGTGATTAAAAGCGCTGCTTATTTTAAATGTTAATAAATTCATTTCAAAATATTTAAATTCTAGCCTTATAGTCGTATAAATTATTTTATGTCAAATATAAATAAAGTATAAATATCGTTAAGGTTGATATTTTGCATTTTAATGAACACCTCATCAAAATATAAAATTTTAAAACTTACATTGATATAAATTAAAACTGTAAAGATATATATGTATGAGAGACAATCTAAATAGAATGCATGATGATTTGGCGGTATCCATTCCATCAGAATGATGAGACTTGTATAATGGACCTCCATTGCTTTCATTTCGAAAAAAGGAAAAGACTTGGGGAAAAGATACGTAAAATATGCAATCTAAACTATTATGAAAATAAACGTTTAAACATTCAGCAATTTTGCGATAGTTTTCTTTAGCCTGTGTGACGCATATCGATGTCGAATTGTCGTTAACGATTCGCAAAGGAAATGAACTCAAAGTTTAATCCCCAAAAAACTTTCTCTCTATAAATAAAATATACAATGTTACTACAGCACTGTTCCGTTATATGGTCAAAGCCGAACAGAAATAAACTCCGTCTTAACCAATGCGACATGGACACATGAATAAAGTGTGGTAAAAACCACTTTGAACGCAATGGTTATCATTTCTAGACACATAATGACATGTCTCGTCACATATTGCATTTGTTCTGTCACTTGGCCAATGATTTAATGTCATTTGTATAGTAACAGTCAAGAACGGGACAGATACTCACCTCACATCAAGGGATGTTAATGGACCGTTTGTCAATTCTAGACATGTCCACGTACGACAGCCCTAAGCTCGGTTTTTCTTTGGCAGTCTCTTAGCCGTCTGATTTACTTAATATTAGTTTCTAGCCCTTCCTTATGTTGGTACGTTGGCGGTGTATATATATTTTGGTGGTAGAAAGTTGAATGGAAATACAAGACTTTTGCATTTTGCTTTATATATAACTTACCGTAATAGAGAAGGATTTTACTATTCAGAAAAATACAATGTCTAAAGAAAAGACGGAAGCGATTCTACAGGAAAATAAAAGTTTCTTACAAAGAGAACTGGACGATTTGAGGTCATTAGATCTTTTGCGAGCATCGCTTGCGGAGTTTCTCGGAGTCATGTTTCTTGTTATGTATGGAGTAGGCGCAGGGTTGTATCATGAAACTCTTGGAACGAAACCTAGCAGCGCACATATTGCCATAGAAACAGGATTCTTTATAGCCGTCATAATAACAACACTGAGTACCGTGAGTGGAGGTCACGTGAATCCCGCCATTAGCATCGGTTTCCTAGTAACAGGGGCCATAACCTTTTCCAGATTTTTGTTCTACTCGTGTTTTCAAGTCCTTGGTGCTATTGCTGGTATGGCTTTCATAAGCATGGTTTCACCTGTTGAAATGCAGCATGGAAGTTTTGGCGTGATTTCGCCCGGACCAAACGTCACTGACGTCCAAGCGTTCGCTTGTGAGGCCTACATCACGTTTTTACTTGACTTTGCCACTTTCTCCTTCCTTGATCACGGGAGATCGGATATGGCTGGTTCCGTTCCGTTTATCATCGGAATTCTGGTTGTTGCCAATGTGTTCTCAACAGTAAGTGATTTCAAATATATATAATAGTACTCAGCTCTTTATTTTCCGAGACGTATATCCACGTTACAACACCCCCCCCCCCCCCCCCCAAGGTAAAAGTACAAAACCCTGAAAATAAAAACAAATAAAATACAAATTTATACAAAACACGAGAAACAAATCAATATAGACTAAAAAGGCCAAAACCATCCATTCCCCTTAAAGTAAATAGAATTTTACATGTATGCAGTCGTGTATATAGTTGGGACAACATGGAGTGTGGTGTTTATTATCTATTAATACTTTAATATTCATTAACCGTGACTAGAATTGAGCGACAACATTAAGCTTTTCTGGCAATTTCAATACTTATAAAAAGTACATATGCATATCATCACTTGCACTGCAAAATTCTTCAATTATTAAACAAATGTATGGCCTGTTTTCAAGTACCATCATTTACACAGGTGAAGATTTTTGTTAAATGTCTATGTATGAGAGAGAGAGAGAGAGAGAGAGAGAGAGAGAGAGAGAGAGAGAGAGAGAGAGAGAGAGAGATGTGACTTTTGGGGTAATAACATGTGATTTGACATATTCCACAATAAACATAAAGAATTAAGGTTTAATTAAGAATTAATGAGTTGTTAAGGCAATAAAGTTAAAAGGTAATTTTGTGCTCTGATATAACTTTGCTTAGAGTCATAATTAGTATTCTGATAAAACTTTCCTTGTATACAGCACATTTTTTAACCAAGGGCCATATAAATTTAACATTAACTTTATCCAGTTTTTATAACAGGGCAAAACACATATTTCGAAAGAGTATACTATATACACACAAAATTCTTAATTTTGCAATCACGATAGTACATTGTTTAGCATATTCATTTAACCCGATGAAGTTTTGCGTAGACATTGTTACCTTTTTCAAATAGTTAATTGATATCCAATTAAGTACAAAGCACAACTTTACAAAAATGGTTTATTGTACCACTTTTTAGAAATGATCCATGGTTGTTGTAAATCACCTATATCTTTTTACTTTCTTTTTAAGTATGACCAAATTTTGAATATCAGTCTTTATTTCATTTCCAGTGGAATTTATCGGGTGGTTGTATGAATCCTGCTAGAAATTTCGGTCCCATGGTCATTAACGGCACTTATGACAAGGTTTGGGTAAGTTAACCGTTTCATATTTATATATAGTGAAAAAAGATTTCAATCTTCGAATGAATGATTAAATTCGTTTGAGTGCTGTAGAGGCATGCAGTTAAAAGTGTTTATAGTTCCCGTTCTGTTTCTGATTTTAGGTTTACTGGGCTGGGCCAATGATAGGTGGAGCCCTGGGGGCTCTCATATATGACCGCGTGTTTTCAACTCGAGCATGTAGAAATACACTGTATGGCTGTAAAAGCAAAGACCCACAAAAGACGGAAATGACCAAAGAAGTGTACGTTAACGAAACGTTTACGGTTGATCACTCAAACTTATGACCTGAACAATCTAACCTTTTTTAGGTGAAGTATATATGTAGATGCAAGTTGCATTAAGTCCCTACAAAATTGTTGATATCGGTTTTCGAAATCCAAAAAGAGCTGGATGAAAGTTAATAAAAGTAGTTAATATGAATATGAAATAACTAAATATCTCTAAAGTATGTTGCAGAAAATTTGAAATTGTGGCATATTGCATTGAGGAATTCAATAGCGAATTCAACGGTATGAAAATAGTTTGAACAGACAATGTACAATACGATTTTCCTGTGATGACATGTAATAACTCTGCTGGAATATCAACGAATGATCGATGGATAAATGCATTACAGCAACCAACTGCAGATCAACTGAAGATCTTCAAAACCAAAAGTGATCATGTTTGTACATCATCTTTAATACAATATGAATAATATTATTAAGAACAATGACAGACGAATGACCTTACAAATGCAACCGAATGCACGATACACAAGGGTAGTATGATGGTTCAATAAATGTTCATGTACATGTATGCTGAACGAGCAATTTGTTCGATCAGAATATGAAAGAGATTTCTCAATCACAATGTTTTCGTATTGAAATTTTATAAATATTCAGTAATTTGCTTCTACGATAAAACAATAGAATGAAAAATATGTAAATAGCAACAAAACATGGCTTTTAACTCTTTTTAACATAGTTACTAGCATTTACAATCAACTGCAATTTATGTTATCAAAATTTCAAATAAAAATCTGTAATGAAAAACACGAAATGAACAAAAAGCATACAAAACAACATGACAACAATCAAAGCATCACAAGTCTGTATAAATTTAAAAAATGTTACAGTTGGAATTGATATGTATACATGTCAAACGTACATGTATAGTTTATTGAATTTGTTGTTATACATGTAGGGAGAGGGCAAATTAAGTTTTTATAACTTGTGCCCAATCCATTTGTACCAATTTATTACAATAAAATATGTTCAAATAAAGTATGCGTGACACCTTCATGACAGGTGACTGGTCAGTATCCGGATATGTAAGAAATCCATCAGACACCGCCAGATTGACCTCTCCTAAATCAGCCATGGTCAGAAAATATACGATCAGAATGCTCCCTTAAATAGATACGATAATCATTCTACAACATTTATTCTACATATTGAATGACCAGCAGTTCACGTTTTTATCGAAAATTTTTAAATATCAATGCTTTGATTCTTGTCCATTTTTGAAGGTTACAATTTCTTGAAATCATTGAATTTTTTTGGTTTTTTTTTTCATTTTGTCAAATTTGAAAGTTATGGCTAAAAAATAAAATTGATCGCTGATTTGCAACCAATAGTAAAAAAATAAGAGGTTTATGAATGAAAGTGTTCCGAGAAGTCGTATATCCTCATAGTTGTTAAATTTTTCTTTTATAATCTCAAAAAATTCATGTCAATGTTCACTGGTTACATGTATTCCCTGGCGTTTTTTAAGAAGAAAAACATATCTGACGCTGGCATTTTAGATCACATAGGATGCCAAAACTTACTTAAAAGTATCTACAAAGTGGTCTCGAAAAGCAAACAGAAATTTTTATAGATAATAAGAAAAAAACCCACACGCAAACAAACAAACGAATCCCAAAATGTACTAATGAAAAGTAGGTATTAACTTTAATTTGGACATATGTCATATACTAGTACATTGTAGTAAATTTATGTTTTATGATATGATAAATTAATGATCCATTATGATTTTTCCTTGGGGTCTTAACTATTGCATTGGCAGCGCCTTTTAAATCCAAGTTATACTGGAAGGAAGAAACGAACAATAGCCTGGCCTAGGTAATTTAAACTCTTGACATAAATGGGTCGTTTCGTAAACATCCAAATAGCGTCTTGTTTTGTTTTGCTTTTTAAAATTGTTGTGAATAAAAAGGAATTTATTCGAAAAACGAAACTTGACGAATTAATCTGGGGGTGAAGAATGAACTTCCAGGCAAGAATTAGTCCGCTGGGAAAACATCCATGCCATTAATTGGAACCAAAAGACATTCAACCGACTAGACTGTCGATGATCGTATGGATCAAGTTCAAAACAACAGTATGAACACGTCTTTTAAAATTTCCAGAGTAGGAACATTTTCTTGCAATAGAGAATAATACTTTATTAATTTGATTTCAATTAGTATGATTTTGATTGTAAATTTTGTTTAATTCAATATTGCATGTTTGTTGAAGATGGGACGTTATTTAATCGTTTTTTACTTCTTTGCGTTCTCAGTCTCGTTCAAAGTGAATGATCATGCATTTAAATGTAATGTTAATACTTTTCTTCATGAACTATTTTTTATTTTTTATCAGGAGGCCAGAAAAACGGCAAGGCATATGACCGATAAAACTGATAAACGAATGTAATATAAAGAAGGGTCCTCTTGAAAAGAGCTTAAACTAAATACCCAGTAGTAGGTCCTTGATCCTACTCGGAAGAAAGGTAGATATGTAAGATGAGATGTGGATACATTTTCTAATGACAGAATCTTCTATATACTAATGTAATTACTTGGGATATACATATACACCTGTCTGTGTACTTGACATAATTTACATTCTGCCGCCGTCAAGCAGTGTTATCCGATAAAGGACCTATCATTCTTGGGTAAGATGTGGAGACTTCGTTTTATATGAAACAGTTCCCGAGTGTTTGTTAGCTACCTTAGGTCTGAGGGTATAAGGTTGCAAGAAAGTGGGACTCATTGGTATTTTAAGTTTCTAAAACCATACCTTAACAGATAACTTATCAGTGCTTGGAGAGACGATGGCTGACGATAAAAAGGAAGCTATTTTAAAGGAAAATAAAAGTTTCTTACAAAGGGAACTGGACGACCTGAGGTCATTAGATCTTTTGCGGGCATCTCTTGCGGAGTTTCTTGGAGTCATGTTTCTTGTTATGTACGGAGTAGGAGCCGGACTGTATCATGAATCTCTTGGAACGAAACCTAGCAGCGCACATATTGCCATAGAAACAGGATTCTTTATAGCCGTCATAATAACAACACTGAGTACCGTGAGTGGAGGTCACGTGAATCCCGCCATTAGCATCGGTTTCCTAGTAACAGGGGGCATAACCTGCTCCAGATTTTTGTTCTATGTGTGTTTTCAAGTGCTTGGTGCCATTGCTGGCATGGCTATTATAAGCGTTGTGTCCCCTGTTGAAATGCAGCATGGGAGTTTTGGCGTGATTTTGCCCGGACCAAACGTCACTGACGTCCAAGCGTTCGCTTGTGAGGTTTACATCACGTTTTTACTGGACTTTGCCACTTTTTCGTTCCTTGATTCGGGGAGATCAGACATGGCTGGCTCTGTCCCGTTTATCATCGGAATTCTGGTTGTTATTAATGTGTTCTCAACAGTAAGTTCAGCAAAGATAAACAGCTTTTATCTTTTCATTAAGATTTTTGTAAAAATTCCCTACGTACACTAGAACAGCCAGCACTGGCCTTACACAACTACATTCTAACTTCATTCAAAATGTTTAACCAAGAGTTTTAGGATGTTTTAAAAGATTTAAAGGGGTGTTGAAGACAATTAAATAAGTGATTTAATTTTTAATGATATTGGTATACAGATAAATATGCATTTCGTGATTTACTTTTAAAACTTAAAGTTAATACAAAAAATCCAAGAAAAACATACTTTAAGTTTTGCGGAAACATGATCGGTTCTATTTTAACGCGACAAAGGAAAAAAATATTAGCATTTCTAATAGAATAGAATTAAAGAAGAATTTAACCATGGTACTTGAAATAAGGAGGGCAAAAGACATTAAGTTATCTATAGTCAGTCCGAGGTTACTGCTTCTTTCACCTTTTGACGATTTTTAACGAAAATACACAAATACCTGCCACACAAGTACACTTGAAATCGATAAAAGGAGAGATATCCTATATAGCTAAATTTCTTATTGACACTTCATCTCTTTTTGCCTGGAGAAATTAACATGAACGAAAAAAAAATTCTTCCGGAGATTTTTAATGGAAAATGTTAACATTTTTTTTTCCATTTGGAATTACTCGGAACACCTCGAACAATTTTTCAACTTTATCATCCGTATGTTTTCATGTCTGCTGCAATGCAAAATCCCCGTATACTTCTATTTTTGGTTGTGTATTGAAACCTCAAGCGGTAGAACAGGCTTTTTAAAAAAACATATAACCTTTTTTTATTCAAATGATATAACATATATATTTTCCCCATTTGTATCATGCTTGCAAGATAATATATCTCAAACTGAAGAAAGTTTTTTCCTATACAACAGATCTGAAATTTCTTCACTTATGACTCCATTTTGTGATCTAAAGTCACCGGTTAAAAATAATATCAGCATCTAGAATATATGCATATAAAGAATTTAAAAAATATGATAACCATGCAGTGATGGTAAATGGAAAGGGTTTTTATCATGGAAAGAGTTCGAAATAATATTATCAGAGAGTATTTTGAAAAATTTTCCTACAAGAAGGTGTGGTTCTTTATTTAACAAACCCTATTTACCCAAAGAATGATATGAGTCAAGTTTGATCAAAGCCTGTCCAGTCTGATGAGGAAAGAAAATGAAATTAAACTATTTAAGACACCAACGACAGATTTAGGTTCAGGTAACGTTAAAAGGATGAACTTAAATAGTGCATCAATCAAAAGCTGAAATCAGACAAAAGGATTTTCAGACGCAATGAATACAGAGAGTATCATCTAAGCAGTCAAATTTTTATTTTCTTTGTAATTGATATGTTTTGAAACATAAACCTTACATATTTAAAGAGCCCCTTATTTATTGTAATAGTATCTTTATATTTCAAGACTGACATTGATACAAAATGACATCACATTTCCAAACGAAATACTTAAAGTGTACTATCGAATCGGACAGGTTATATTTCAAGTGATATAAACCTGTTCTGTAACAAGGCACACATGTAGTCTGTATTTTGAAAAGGACTTGGACACGATTTTAGATTGAAATTTTCTTTTTCTTTTTTATATATAAAATGGTTTATTTGCTCATTTTGAATGATTGACCAAAATTTGAATGTTAAAAGTCAAGTCATAAGAGAGATACAGAGGAAAGAAATCATTGTTATGTTAACAAAGCTCGAGTCTTATATTTGTTTACAAATAATGTAAAGTATGGAATTGCCATTTTTTAGCAAATGACTTGTGGCAAACAAGGTAAACTGATTCAATGTGTTCAAAGATAATATGATAAACAGAAAAAAAGCAACATTTGATTGAGACATACAAATAAAACACATATGTAAACCATAACAAAGCTCGGACTTTGTTTACAAAACGAAGATTTTCAAGCTCTGTATCTTGCTTATAACTCAATGTTTGACTTTCAAATTTTTACATAACATTAAAAGTACCCATATTAACCATTCTAAACATAAAATTGGGAAAATTAAATTAAATTTTGAGCTCAAATCGTGTCCAACCCACCAAAAATCGTTTGTAATGTGTGTGTGTGTGTGTGTGTGTGTGAGAGAGAGAGAGAGAGAGAGAGAGAGAGAGAGAGAGAGAGAAAGAGAGAGATTGATTTTGGTTGCCCGTTGATAATCCTGAGGTCAGTGTTTTGACAAGTATAAGCTCCGCATTATGGAATATAGGGTCTGTAGGATTTAAACAGTGTACCTTATTATAGCAATAGAAACACGAACTACATGTATATTCCCTGCTTTTCCCTTAATAGTTGAATTCCAAAGCATATATTATTATCTATATTACAAATTTCCATGGGTCGTATTAACTTGATAATCATACTTGGTACTAATATATCTTTTTTTCAAATAAGGGATGCATATTTTATGATAATATTACGGTTAACATGATTATCTGTTATAACAATTTTTTCCATTTTTATATTGGCTGTACTCTATGTTATTATACGCGGAATAATATTTAAAAAAATAAAAAAAAATAAAAAATATAAAAACTTTTAATTTAAAAAATCTACAAATGCTATTTTAAGTAGATAAATCTCCATCGATATTCTAGAATTGTAATCAAGTGGTAACCACATTCATGACTGTTATTCAACATAAAAATGATCTTTTTTTATCTCAGTGGAATCTATCTGGTGGTTGTATGAATCCTGCCCGAAATTTTGGTCCCATGATCATTAACGCCGCCTACGACAAAGTTTGGGCAAGTTCCTTTACACATCTTTTAATATATATATATATATATATATATATATATATATATATATATATATATATATATATATATATATATATATATATATATATATATATATATATATATTATAATATAATTATTTTGAGACAAATTATAGTGGATTGTCATCTTTTCAATATTTTGTTTGGTGTAGTTCCATGGATTCGCTGGTGAATATAATAACTATTGAAAATAGAAACTTGTTTATAATTTGTGTACATGTTCATATGTGGTTGAGGTATAAACACAAAATGCACAAAAATTGAGTAACCATGAATTATTATGATTCTCGTGAAATTTCTCCTCGGTGGAGGTTTTTATATAACCTTGTGGTTTTAACGTTTCTTCATGTGTTGAAGATATTTATCGGGTTTTACGATCAAAAGGTCAGGTTCTATTTTTCGATTTTGTTTGCAGGTTTACTGGGCTGGGCCAATGATAGGCGGAGCACTGGGGGCCTTTATCTATGACCGGGTGTTTTCAACCCGAGTTTGTAGAAATATACTGCATGGCTGTAATAGCAAGGAAAGTAAGGACTCCATAAATGCCAAAATGCCAAAAGAAATTTATGTTAACGAAGCGTTTACTGTGGAGAATTCAAAGCTATAAAAAAGCTATACAATTTTATTAGCTTCCACGCACCATAATGTCAGTATTTAGTATTAAAGTGGACTAGCAGGTCATGTTGTTTAACATTTATCAAGTATCTATTTAAATAACAGCACCACTGAAAAGGAAACATAATTTCATAAATTTTTTAATTATTATTTATCTTAAAAAATAAAACTGAGTAATAATTAAAAGAATAAATGCTGAGATGCAAAGATACAAGAATAAAAACACAACAACGTGTGTTCATTCATACAATGTATCAAACTGGTTATTTTTTACTTATTAAACACTTACATGTAAAGACATCATAATCAACATGATGCTAGCAAATACATTACATTATAACCTACTTGTATGTAACGAAGTATACAGCATTGATTAACATAACATAACAATTGATTATAAGTATTCTAGCAATTTGTTCTAATATCTACCTCTTATCCGGTAAGTCCGAGTTCTATGTTTGCTTTTAACCTGTACATATCTATTGATACCTCATTTTGTATTCATGAATAAAATAATTGAGCATATGTGTCATGTACTTTTTAGTTATAAAGTATTAAGATTTATTGGTGGGAATAAAAATTAATCTGAAGCTTTAGTATTGCGACATTTGATAACGTTTTTTGACAAAGTTTCAAAAATAGCATACATTTAATAGTTTGATCATTTTTTAATTTGCCATTTTAAAGAAAAAAAAAATCTCAGTACAACAGATTCGAACATGTTTAATCTAAACAAACTAAAGAGAATTTCGTGCACTAGTAGTGAGTGAAACATTTGAAGAATTGTTTTAAAGTCTAGAAATTCAAAATCTCATATTAACATATACATCCTGTTTTTAACAAAAGAAAATGAAATGAATCTTGTAAAACTGAGAACCGTTGACGAAGATCACTTACTTTTGAGACTTTTCAAATTCTACCATTTGTGACTGGTAATATTATCTTTCGACGTTATATTACATGCCGTCATATTGCATGCCATGAAAACGTGTAGTGACGCCGAAAATGATACCTTGTCCAACTAAATCTGGCAAAGATAAGGAGCAAACAAACCCTCTAATGCTATTACAGATGGATGTAATCAACCACTTATTTTGTGATGTACTTGTATGAACTCCTCCAACTCTATTCTATTTGTACAGAATAACTGAGACGAAGAGTGATAAAAATTGTATCAATGACAATACTATACAAATATTGACTGGGGTTGAGGGCAACATTGATTATATTAGCCCCCGAGGGACGAAATATTGCCCGACGCGAAGCGGAGGGCAATATTTTTGTCCCAAGGGGGCTAATGTAATCAATGTTGCCCGAAAACACAGTCAACATTTCTTTTGTTATATGAAGAAACAAACCAAAATTTAAGAAAGTAATTGAAAACAGATCGCCGTTATTTTCTCAGCTTAACAAAGAATTCACGAATTCAATTTTTTGTAAAGTTCATTACCAAATTATCCTCAGCATCAAACGGTCACTGGTGATACATGTATTCCGCCGACCGTAAGAATTAACATACAGATGTTCTACCTGATTTTACTTCACAGTAATTCGCATATCCTTACATCCGTTATGATAGCAAACCGTCGCATTGCGCGTCCGTTGTTTACTTGCCTTGACTGGCTGTCTATTATGACGTCACCTTGTTTTGGAGTCGCGAAGAATTATATACGTCATCGTTAACGAATCAACAAATCAAAGGCGATTATTTGAAATAGAGGGAATGTTCACTAGATATTATTCCTAGCCGGTCAATATCAAAAAAATATTGACCGGTCAATATTTTTCGGACGAGCTAATATTACAAATATTGACTATTCGTCTAAATAGAGATATATAGTGAGAATATACTACTGAATATAACAAACTTAAATATACGAACAATTGAAACGATATTCTTAAATTACATGATAACCACAGCAATCAACACGTTTAAAATCTTTGAAATGTAATTATATTTATCAAAAGTGTCTTTCTCTTATTTTCCTCACTCTTTCTCTGCTTCAACAAATCATGTTATATGTGATATATCAATTAACTAATGAGCTTAAACGTTTATCTTAATTGAGTTTTGGTAGCAAAACAAAGGTTATCGCTCTTTTGTCAATTTTCATTAAATCAAAATACAATAAAAGAAACATCAACAAAAAGTTGATTTAGATAAGTATAAGACATAGACACGTATCTAATAGAACGATCTTTTACATCACATTACCATAAGCAACCTATATATATAGAGAGAGAGAGAGAGAGAGAGAGAGAGAGAGAGAGAGAGAGAGAGAGGTTGCTTATGGTAGTGTGATATAAAAGAGTTTTCCTAATAATTTTCCTAATAGTTGATAGAATATAATCCCTGTTTAATTCTCACAAAAATAACACTTAAACAACTATCAAAATCTGTTTCAAAAGAACATTAAAATTCTAAATAAAAAACCAAAAACAAAACTTTTAAAGATATCTTTTATATCACTTTTTCTATTAAAGCCAGTCAAATTGTATCAAATGTTATGATATGTTTTACCATCTTTTACAGCCAGTCTGGTGAAATCTGCCATTGCCTTAGTGCCACAGATTTCAAGGCAAAGAGAGTTGTTAAGATGAATCACATTTATAATGTTTCTCCCTTTAACTTCTATATGAAAATAATAAAAATTTATTATAAATCTGTTTTGCTGACAAAGATAGATATTCATAGATCATAAACTATGCGTAACTTTAATCTAAATACTACATATTCATAGTATTCCAAGAATAAGGATTGTCGATAAGTATATCAATTCAAAGATTCAAAAATAGGCGCACAGAATTGTATAATGACGCTTAAAGGTTCATTTGTCTGTCTATATTAAGAAACACGTGATACTAATGTACTTGCTACGTATATTTTACACCTGAAGGACAGGTGACGGGCCGGGAGGTGAAAGGGGATCCATCAAACGCCGCTCAATCGATCCAAACCTGAATCAAGCGTTGTCAGAAAATATCCAATAGCTCCTAAAATAAATATTATAATCAAACTCTCTAAAATTTATGTTACATGTACATACAGATAGAAATTAATTGTTCATTTTTTATCTTTCATTTCAGCACATATATCGTTGAACTTTCGACACACTATGTAGGATTTCTTAAACCTCTAATTCCTAAAACGCACAACTTATCAAAGATATAAATTAATATGTTCAATTAAGTCAAACAAAGCTTCATTATGATGAAGCATTTTGTGAAGAAAGTTTGCATCATTTATTTATTTTTTATCTCAGCAGAAACTTTTAAAAAGAAAATTAGGGTGCAAAAGTGCAGCTTTGGTGTTGTATGTAATGTGTTCTTACATATAAATGTTCTGCAAAGACAATAAGGTGTTGTCTAAAAAACATTATAACAATCAAATACACCTTAGGCTTAAGCTGAAATAACAATTGCATTTTTTTCCTGTTTAAATTCTTAATGTCATCGATACTCTTTTTGGCTAGAATGTTACATTTTTATATTGTTGATTAAAAGTGGATTCAATTGAGTCTTACATGTAAAGACATGTCTTAATAGAGGTATAGTGAGACAAAACATGCACTGCAGTTAATTAGACTGATCTATAGTTTAGTGCAAAAATGTGACTCCCAATTAGGATTGTTGCCACATCTTTATAGTGTATTTTATCATAAATATTACCATAAAGTTACACAATATATACTAGTAAATGAATACTCGAATAACGACGTACCCCTACAATCCCTTCTCATGGAAGTTTATTCATTTTGATCTTAATAAAATTTTAATTGTTATACATGTAATACAAAACGATTTTCAAATGAAATTTGAATCAAACAAATCGATCCATTATTCTCATTGCTTAAAAAATTAAGCACGAAGCTATCAATCATGTCTTCAGTTGTTCAAAAGAAAATCTCACACACCCTTTACGTATTTTGTTACAAAACCACTGTATCCCTAATTTAAATAGCTTTTAATATAAATGAACAATGAATACAAAAAGACAATAAAGGTTACTGTTATATGCAAATTAGTCAATCTAATGAACCGGTGACACTAGTTGGTCATTCCCTATAAAAGACATCGATGCATTCTACAATTCACATTAACAGGAAAATCGAACGAACAGTAAGTATTAAAGATTTATTTATAGTCAACAAAATGATTCAACAGCATTTCGATTTTAAACTATTTTCATCTTTTTCCTACTTGACATTTTCTTTGATTCTAGAAGAAAATTTCTTTTCAGATGCCACGTCTAGGAGTTTTCGTAGTTCTGATAGTGTGCGCCTTAGCATGCGCTGTAGACTCCAGACGGCTGATGGTGCAGAGAGGATATTATGATGAGCCATTATTTAGGGCCTCATATCGAGAACCATCTGTCTATTTAAGAAGGTCTACTTTTGGATTGGGCAGATCATCCAACTCTTTAAGGCCACGGAGAATTCAATCAGGAAGGATCTTAGATTTGGGATTTCCTGAAACACGTCAGAGAAATTCACTTTCTTCTCTTTTCAATAACCGTAATGGTCAACTCGCCAGGACGAGCAGCAGAGAAGTGTTGGGAAATTCTCCAAGAACATCCCAACACCACCAGAGTGCTCGACTCCTGCAAGGTTTGCGTCGGGTTCAAGAACCAAGACGAAATATGGCCTCCGTTTTGGACACACTAAGACAACGTCAGGCAATACCATCAAGCAGAGAAGTTCTTGGGAGTTCTGTTTTTGGACATTCTCAAAGGGCACTTCAACCGAATCACAGAGAAAGACAATTGACACGAATGATTCAAGTACAGGAACCAAGGAAAGTCATTGCTAAGGTATCGATATCGAGAAAAGCTGCAAGCGGCAAAAGTAGTAAGGAAGTAATTGGACAAGCGGTACCCGTATTTGCAGAACAACCAGCTCAGTCTGCTGATATGGGAAAAATTATTGACATTATCCAAGAGCAACGAAAACAGCAAAATAAATTACTTGAACAAAAGCAAAAGCAACTTCAAAAACAACAAGAGCTTGTACACAAAAGTCTACAAAAGCAACAAGAAGAACTCCAAAAAATGCTTCAAAAAAATTTAGAACAGCGACAAAAACAACAGCAACAACAGGTGAAATTGACCAGTAAGGAAGTTATGGGACTTTGGTAACAAACAATCTGGAGTTTATAACCTACGGCCAGAAAGTAAAAAGTCCTGTTGCAATGACGTTTCAAAACGTATCAATAAAATGCCCTCTATTGTGTATGGCAATTGTTATTGAGAACAAGTTGAAAGAAGCGAAATGAACGACATATTGCCACGATATCTGATGGTTTTTCACCACAGTTGGGTTTGTTTTGTTATTGAATTCTTCCTTGTTAATGTCTTAAATAAATCTTGATTATCAAGTTTTAAAACCTAAATATGTTTTTCTGTGTCAAATTGTGTCGTGAACAATGGAAAAGAGATAAGTGGAATTGGTTAAAAAAAACAAAATCAGGAAACTGTTTAAGATTAGCAGTTCTAATTCCTCTTTTAAGATACAATAGTTGTATTTCAAGAAAAAAGGCTGCAATTCGTGTCTACGAAAAACTAGAAATAACAAAGGTAGCACAGAATGATATTTCAGATATTAAAATGATTTCATATTTTTGAATTGTTACTTGTGTTACAAGTATTGATAGATTTATTTTTTTGAAATTCAGTTTTTGTACAGTGCCATCAGGGGACAAAAAGGAAAAATTAAACATGAACATCGTCGCATTTTCATAATTAATTTGGATTGTTTCATAAACAAAGCAAGTACGGCTGCGTGGAAGACCAAATGAAAAGAGAAATTAATCTTAATTGTTCAGACGACTTAGATATTTCAATGGACGAATAAGTTGTTGTTAGGACGAATAAGCTATTTGTTTGGACGACCTAGGATTTATTCGGACGAAATAGCTATTTGTTTGGACGAATGCCTTTTGCTTATAAAAACAGTATTTTTTTAGAGTAATTTGGACATAATCTGATCTTGCAGTGATGTAGATGAAGAGGATTGGGAGGTTTGTGATCCACACACCCATTTCCTGGAATGATGTTTTTCCTTTAAATGATACATTGCTTGAGAGTTACACACATAATTTCCGAAAACGTTCATGGGGACCAATATTATTGGCTTTCGTGGGCAACCCTTTCCCACGAATTTACATCGCCACGAACGTGTATATAAGCATTTGTTTAATATTTATTTACAAAATGGAACTTGCTAGCTAAGAAATAACGTCCCAACGATCCAGAAAAAATTAGGGAACCATGAACATTGACGATTAAAAATGATTCTGTAGTAATTGAAGTACACACTTAAATTTATACAATAAAACATTACAATTACTAAACTTTGACCCGTGCGTGCACGAGTTGACATTGCATATGATATCGGACATTTACGAAATAGATATATCGACATACCGTATATTTTTGTCATTTATATAACCAAGCTTTAAGCCTACAATAATGATATTAATTCACTACACTCTGCTTAGACCTAGACAGGCCTTCACCTGTGCCTCCCATATACCCGTTATGTTGCAAAAGTTGCAGAATCGCTCCGAAACGATCTTGGAGGAAATTAATAAAGCTGCATTGAAAATAACAGTCAAATTATTCATAACAAAGCATTTTGAAGCTGTAAATACCTTTCATCCAAAAATTTAATTCATATTTATTAAGAATTGAATACTTTTTCACCAACGTTAAACTTTTATTTACACATTATGTTTGACGTTTGGAACTCTCGGAACTCACTGGGTTAGAGTTATCTCCCGTATTTTCTTTGATGAACAGAATATATAGCAGATTTTCAATGAAAATTTACACGTATTTCTATTATCATTTCTGAGTTTATCCATGCAAATGTGATATTGTGGAAACATAAACTAAAAAGCCTCCCATGATTTAGTGTGAATGTAATGCGCATGCGCACGATTGTAAAATCCAAAAAATCCAGATGATATCTGGATTTTTTAAAGGAATTTTTGTTGATTATTAATTAATGATGCTTGATTGAGAAAAAATAAAAACAAATTGGTAATCTTCGAGTACCAATGATGTTTAAAATATATAAAACAAAAGACATTACTCTTCTGATTTCTCAGTATTAAAGCCCAAAAATTCGAGTCTATAATTTAATATAGTAGTATAGATATAGCAATAAAATAGAGAGATAATCTTACACAAAACCATTTTATAGAGAAATGTACATTCCCCAACACCACAAATTAAATAGAATTTCGGATAGACGAATACATCAATAATGACATATATGACCATATATTGTTTCTCTCTCCTTTGGTTGCTTTAATGAAAATCGCTGTAATTTGTCAAAGACCATCATCGGCTTATTCGATGATCGATTGGTTGCAATGATCTGAATTGCAAATTTAAATGTTTGCTGATTGTGGTTACAAAAAGAAATCTTAAAGGCTTCTTTCTTAGGCTTGTCACAATAACAATCTTGTACAAACGATTATAAATAGCACATGGTTTTCTTCATATTTAAGATATAATCGACATTTGATTGCGTGTTTAACAAAAGAAATTTATATTTGTTCTTTATAATTACGTTGCATATTCTTTTAATCTGTATGAAATACAGGGCCATGGTTTCAATTTTTGTCATATTTTATTTATCTATTTTTATTTTTAACAATTTTTTATTTATGCATTTCTAATGATCATCCGAGTCTTGAGTGTCAGTCGTATAATCTAAAGCTGCATAACTAATAGTTCTTTGACATGTTAACGTGGTACGAGGCATGTTTTTGGTTACACTGGTTCTATAAACTGGGTTAAGTAACTTTTCAAGCTGATTTTTCTACCAATTCGTTTTTTAAACATAATGATTATAAAAGAGTTTTTAGCGTTTATTACATCCATTTTAGCCATTGGCTTGGAATTTTCTCTTCAACATTTGAAATGTAAACAAAAACGACATGAGCTTTATTAACACAAGGAAAAATGTGAGCTCTAAATGTGACTTAAAAGTCGACAACTTATACCCAACTTTTGGTTGACTATAAGAAATGCCTTACTGAATCATTGTCAACATTAGAAACGGAAAAATATATTTTGATCAAAATCGTGACCATGCCCCTTCAATGTTGGCGTCAATGTTTAGAAACTTTGTGTGAAAAATATAAACTTCAATAAAAATATCTTGAAATAAACTTCGAATTGAATGAAAAAAACCCTTGGACGGATTGTTTATTGTATAGAAATATATTATGATTTACGTTAGTTTATGTGCATTGCTATTTCTGTTTCCTGCAAAATAAAATAAAAACTAAATTACTCAAACATGTAATTTAACAGGGTAGTTTCACATTTCTATGATTTTAGGTTTTTAAAAGCATCAAACAAAATTTAGTGCTTTTCATTTGAAGGAGACGAAACAACGTATAACCAAAACTAACTCAAACTTTTTGTACTTTTGCAGTGTAAATCTTTTTTTGCAGTAAGCGATCGCGAATTACATTATTATCCACATTGCTTTAGCAAAGAACATCTTAGAAACCTCTTGACGGATACATCACGTTTATTGTTATTTTTTATTTATAATATTTTCTACTCAACAAGTGTCTCTTGTAATAGTGGGAGGTTCGTTTGGGAATTTAAAACAGGTAAATTGATTTACACCAACAGCTTCTTCTCTGCCTTTTTCTCTTTTAGTAATGAACTTTTCTTATAACATGACAGTTTTTTTTTCAGATGGGATCTTGAACTAACCTAATTTAACCGAGTTCGTAATTTTCTTACTTTGTCGTTGTTCAACATCAAAGGAAAACAAAACTTCATAACAAAAGATTTATTTATAATGATAATAATAATACGAATGGAGTTAGAAACTGTTAGGCTTATTCGTTGATGAAAATAGAATTTAAGAGTGAGCTGGTTCAAGAAGTTAGTTGTTGCTAGAAAACATAAGTATATGCTGCAATTCTTCCCCTTGGTTCCTTATATCGGTTTAAATTGTTCTTCACCCCCCCCCCAAAGAATGACGCAATATAGTTTTTACTGATGATGTAATTGTTGAATAACAAATTTAACTCCACACAATTCCTCATCAATCACATACAATGATATTTTACATTGACGTGAAGTGAAAAATCTAGGTATCCCTATCTTTGTGAAAAAAAAATGAATGATTAGCTTTAATGAGACAATGGTGTTACCGTTATATGCAAATGCATATCAACACAGTCATTGATCCATTTCGTTTTCGTCAAGTCATATAAAAAGGAAAAAAGAAAAGAACAAATTTTGCAGAAAGAGGACAGTAACGGTTAAAAATGGTACGTTTTGTTCTTATTTATTCTCTTGACATTGCTAAATATTTATAAACATCTAATAAAAAGTTATTTTTTCAGATGCTTAATTTCGGCAGTTTTGCCTTCCTTCTATTTTGCGTGTTTGAGAATTTGTTTGTAAATGGTATCGAGTTTGCTCGCCCCAGGAGAATTGTTGATTCCCCTTTCACGCGGCAATTTCAAGGGGCCTTAAGAGCATCTCCCTTGAGAATGCATTTCGGAACCGGAGGATCATCTGTAGATTCTTCGTTCACGCCACGATTTCAAGAGGTCTTAGGGACTTCTTCTTGGAGGGGATCCAATTTTGGTTCAGGTGGATCATCTACTGGTTCCTCTTTCATGCCACGATTTCAAGTCTCAAGGCCTTCATCTTCGAGGAGATCCCTTTTAGGACCAGGCGGATCATCTTCAGAGTTATCGATGCCGTCATTACTGTCTTTTAGGAGAAGAAATGACGGATTTCGTCCAGAAGTATCTAGCAGGACGAGTAACTTTTCGCCTATGCATTTCAACAGAAGGCAATCAACAGTTTTCAATAATGCCGATAGAGCATCAATTCTCGAAAGACTTCGACGTTATCAAAGAGGAAAATCCAGTAGAGAAGTGTTCGACCAGTCAATTCAATCAACACAACCGGACAACAGCGTAAGGCATGCATCGATCATGATCAAAGAAAATAGACCAAGCTCAAATATTGCTTCTATTCTTCAAAGACTTCGAAGTAGAACTAGTGTTAAATCTAGTAAGGAAGTCAATAAGAGCCCAAATCGACAAAGGAATCAACTAGCAAGACATCAGACGGTATCCTTTCTGGAAAATAGACCTCCTAAACAAATTGTCGTTTTAACTTCAGCAAAGACAGCGAAAAATAGTAAAGAGGTAAAAGACAGTTCATTACAATCTGTTAACCAGGAGAGTTTAAAACATCCGATAGTTTCTTTTTTGGATAAAAGGCGTCCTCCGTCTCAGGTTAATTTTGTTTCTGTTAAAACAGAGTTAAAGGAACAAAAAGTTCGAAAAACTAGCAAAGAAATTAAAGATCAGAACAGCAATGACAGGAAGAAATCTGTTAACCTAGAGAGGACTTTAAAGCATCCAAATGTTTCTTTTTTGGATAAAAGGCGTCCTCCGTCTCAGGTTAATTTTGTTTCTTTCGAAACGGAGTTAAAGGAACAAAAAGTTCGAAAAACTAGCAAAGAAATCAAACCACAGAACAATAAAAACAGGGAAATTAAAATGAAAAAAGTCAGACAGTTGTTGCAGTTAATGCCGGAAAATCAGAGATACAAATTCCTAATGAGTTTAAAATCTGCTGGTGGAATGAAGACCTCAGCCAAAAAGAATACAAAACTAGAATACCCTGAAGATCCGATTCAGACTAAACTCTCACCTAACCCCAACGTATTCAAAAAATCTACAGCAATTGAAATAACTAGACCCAAAAAGAACAAGAAAAAGACGTCAGCAGAGAAAAAACTTGCATCCAAACACAATATGCAAGAAAACACCGATGAAAGTCTTCAAAGAATTCTGCTGCTCAAAAAATTAAATAACTTTTTACGACAGCAGCTGAATCATGATTCGCAAAAGCAAAAATCAGAGCAAACTATGGATTCCTCAAAGAGAAATATTAAAACAAGCAAAGAAGTTACACGTAAATCCAATCAAAATCGAAGGACACATCATATACACCGCATTCACAACATCCAGCAACCTCAAAGTAATACTGTTCAAACACAAAACAAAATGCCACAGATATCGTTGGAGTCAACACGTTTAGCTCCTCACCGTCGTCGAGTAGAGCTACTGGCCAGACTTAATTCCCGTGGACTTAGTACCTCTTCGAAGTTTGAAAACTTACTGACAAATGCCCTAAACAGTAATGTGAATCATGCTAACACGGCAAAACAATCAAAGCTTTCGAATATCAACCCATTTTCAAGCGATTCTTTAAAATTATTAGATCAAAATGACGTTTTAGATACAAGCAAAGAAAAGAAGAGTGAAGAAAAATTCACCTGGGAGAATCCTTAGATTTAAGAACTTTTGTCTAATAATAATGTGTTTATTGCAATGATAATTTTTTAATGTGTTGAATGAATGCTGAATGAAATAACTCTCATAAAATAAAAATTGTATGGATATCGTTAGGAACTTAAGTTATCTTTCTCAGCATCCTGATGTCATTTCTTAACATATGCAAGTATTAAACACCTTTATAACCAACAGGATTATTTTATATATATACAAATAAAAAATAAGTTAAAATCAATCCATCTTTATATTATATGATATTATGTACAAAATATATAGATGTTGCATGATAAGCTTAATCGAAATAAAAATTTTGAGATGTTGAACCGAAATCAAAACAAACCTAGTATTGAATTATATTAAGTTCATTTTTAGCCGGGCTCTGCTGAAAGCAGAGTCCTGGCTATAGGCAGGCAAATCGCCAATGTTACTATAAATAGCACAAATAAACAAAAAACCAAACAGCGTCAAGGTAAAGCTTCCGCTATACCAAATAGTTACACTAAGAGCCACGTTTTGTCAATAGTGTTGGCAGTTTGTTTCTTTTTTTGATTTCTAATGAATTGTCTATCTTTTTTAGTTTTCTTATTAATAATGTGTTTTTAAAACATAACTATGCATTTTGGACACATACAATGCGCATGAATTTCCATGAACTACTTTGCTGCGCAATGAAGAAACGGGAATTGAATATATAATGCTTGTTGCAAAATTTAAGGCAGCAACTGTTGAACTTTTTTGCTTCTACTAGACAGACATATTTTTTGTTTATAGCCGTTTACAAAATTTGGTCGCTCTCTGATGCTTTGCCGACATTAAAAGCATGAGAGAGAGATAGAGAGAGAGAGAGAGAGAGAGAGATTTTCAGTCTTTACTACACAATATGCATAAAGACACACCAAAAGAGCCCGGCTTTCAGTACTTCAGTACTTTGATTGTGTCTAGCTGTCTTGTACTATCACTCCTTATATGAATATAATGTAATTGTGAGATACAAGGGCCTATGAATATACTGATTATGCGTATCATGAAATTTGAATGCAAAAATTGAATTCATCGAATTTTTAAAAAGCGTCTTCTTTTATGATAATCCTAGTAAAACGTGACGTATTTTTTATCAAACAATGATAAATTTTCTGCGCAACAATTAGATCTACCACTCCCACTTATCCCAAAACTCGGTACAATCTGTAAAAGAAAAGAGAAAATTGTTCTCATATAGTTATAGATCTTTAATCGGTTTAATCAATCACTGAAAAACAATAACGTTGATTTTACCAAATTTTGATGATTGTACAAAGAACTTCCTAATCTTGCTTTATGATTGATATTGATTAATAATAATGTAAAAGAATTAAGTATTCTTTCTATTTGATATAAATGTTTGATGATGTATAATAGGTTGATAAAGCGTAATTATAGGGCACAACAAGGCTCGATATATCTTTGTCTGCATAATTAGGTTCAAATGAGGTTTTTTTAACTTCCATGTTAACAGGTTTGTCTCTAGAATTATATACAGACGCCTCAATAATTACATGATCAGTGTTATGCATGCTGTATTTCGCAGTGCGATGATTACGCCAAAGTCTGATTGTCTCACTCGTCCCTTTCTCTTGTCTTTTTATGGTTGTCGGCATTGGACTTTTGTGCAGACCATTGGACTTAAGATTTTATTTAAAATCATTTAGCTTTGAAAATGCCGTTTGTTGATTTTAAACCAAAGCGGATGTTTGAAGTTTTTATTGCTATTAATGTAATCTTGACATTTATGTCATAATTTTGTTTATATAGCTTATATATGGAATTATTTAAAAAATTCTATAATTATTTTATAATTTTGGTTTTAATAAAGCGAATTACCCCCTTTACCCCCCCCCCCCCCACACACACACACTAAAATAAAACACGATACAAGCATTGAAAAAGAGATTTTTAAGACTTAAATATACATGTTACTTAAAAGAAAAGACATAAGTGAAAGTTAAAAAGATTAAAATATTAGAATTATAAACTTAAATAGGAAAAAATGTTTAAAGTAAACTTATTTTTATCATTTGCATGATGATAATTAGTTTTGTTGAACTTTCAAAATTGTTTTGTCCAAATTTCAAATCGATCGGTTACAAATAATTTGAAACCAAAGTGATTATTTTATGTAGTCGTGTTACTTTTACACTGATACTGAATGATAATAATTAATTATGTTAGATATTGCAAATACAACAGAAGGTAAATCGTGGTAACGGACACGGCTAAAACACTATTAACCAAATGTTTATAAGGTAAATATGGGTTGGCTTCAAATAGCAAGCCCGACAAAGTATCAACAAGATATCAACAACAATAATGTTCAATATCATACCAGACTTTGACCTGCGCGAACACGGGTTGCATTGCATATGATATCGGACGTTTACAAAACAGATACATCGACACATCAAATTGTTGACATTTATATAACCAAGCTTTAAGCCTACAATAATGCTATTAATTTCACTACACTCTGCTTAGTTAGAAGAATCTAACTGTGTCTCGTGACAGGCCTTCACGACAGTTAAAATGCATCCCATATACCCGGAATGTTGCAAAAAAATTGCAGAACTCCGAAACGATTTTGGAGAAAATTAATGCAGCTGCATTGAAAATACCAGTCAAATTATTCATAACAAACCATTTTAAAGCTGTCATCTAAAAACCTCTCATCTAAAAATTTATTTCATATTAATGAAGAATTCAACACTTTTTCACCAACGTTTTTACTCGCTTCGAATTTACACACCATCTTGACATTCGGAACTCTCGGGATTTTTCATATCAAATGCACAGAGTTAGAGTTCTCTCCCGTATTTCCTTTGATGAACAGAATATGACAAATTTTCAATGAAAATTTACACGTATTTGTAATATCGTTTCTGAGTTGCAAATGCAAATGTGATATTGTTGAAACATTAACTAAAGGGCCTTCAATGTAATGCGCATGCGCAAGGTCGTAAAACAAAAAAATCCGGATGATTTTCGGATTTTTGAAAAGAAATTTTCGTTGATTATTAATTAGCGAAGCTTGATTAAGAAAAAATAAAAACAAATTGATAATCTTCAAATACCAATGATGTTTAAAATATATAAACCAAAAGACAGCACTCTTCCGATTTTCGGCAAAGCCCAAAAATTTGAGTTTATTATTTTAATTTTCAAATGTAAGCTTGGCAAGGTATAATGAATATCAGACTCAACATCATGAATGTGGGATACCTTTAAACAGCACATCTGAAAAATATCAACAACATCAGTATTCAATATCATAAATGTCAATGTGGGATACCTTCAAATAGCAATGCTTAGTTGACATATGTTCCGGGATAAAAAATTGACGACCACGACGAAATTTATCATTACTAGTATTATTACAGCACAATAAATTAATTTACTATAAAACAGAAAGAGGCTTCTAGGTCGGGAATGTGGATTAACATTATATAATGATGCAGTGTGTTTTGGGTCCTGGTTATAAAGATCTGTGAAATTGTTCTGACCTGTGCAAAATTTGTATTGTGGGTAGGGATCTCTACATAGTTGATTTTCTAAAGAATGCCAAAACGGGAACCCCTCTCAAATGAACTGAAGACGCTATGATGACACAAGAAACAAAGATCTAGATTTAGGGCAGTTTTTATTATGTTTGACGATTTCTGATGGTGATGTCTTGTCTTTTGCCTCGTCGATTCTCTCATAAAACTCATCATCTTATATTGACACAGGATACACGAAATAAATGGTTACGGTATTTACTCGAGACAATATTCTGAGTTTGAGACTGAATGCACAAAGTGATTTTTCTTGAATGACTATATCTAAACACAAAGGACATTTATTTTAAATGCATGAAAAAAAATAGTACTGGATATTCTCAGAAAATTTTGAATGGGTAGATTATGACGTTTTACTTTTTTGAAGTTTGGGAAAAGTCCTCCATAGAATGATAAAAAAAAGAAATTATTTAATGGCCAGAATACAAGCATTATGAATGACTAGATAAACTCTTTGGAATATCATAGCTGGTTCATACTTTAAACCATTCTATATAAATAATTGTATCTGTGTACACTGCTATCAGAAACCATTACAGTAACTTCAGTACAAAAACGTGTTGGTATTGCAAAGCGTGTTCGTAATTTATTTGTCGTCATTATTAGCTGTCAGATCTCTTTTAAAGTACATGATGAATTTAACCACAAATTGTCAAATGTGTCCATAAAATCACTAGCATTCTCGTTTGGTTGCTAATTTATTACCCACACAGCTGTCATTGACACTACAGAAAAATGTCTTGATTTTCAATAATTACTTGACAAATGGGCCAAATGCAAAGAGTTTAAAATAGAAATAATCAGTATTAATTGATGACGAGACTCATAAAAATAATAATGGAATTTATTTTTTTTCAGTTAGCAATGCAGAGCAGTTCTATGTATGGGACTAACAATCTTCAAGGTAAATATTCAGTTTTGTTTTCCTTTCCTAGAGTGTAGTTTTCTTTTGAAGACTAAATTTTGAAAATGTGTCATTATGAAACATTTTGTACTTTCATTGATGCCAAAAACCAAATTACTTTTAAAAACATGATCATGGGCAACCAAATGAAAATGAAGTCAACAAATTAACATTATGCAATACTTTGCAATATGCAATACTTTTGTTAATTTCATTTTCAGATGAATTTGGTAAATACCTTCATCATTGTGGTATGTTGCCTTTATTTGAAATTGTCAGCATCAATGTTGCTTCCACTTTTGCCTCCGGAAGTATCAAATGTTAGAACTGATATGACAACGGCAAGTCCATTTAATGATTCCAAGACAACTGAATGGTCTCAACTAGATGCATCAAAAGTAAATAAAAATACTATTGATCAAAGACTGAATTTTTATAGAAGTGCACAAAGCGTTACAGAAATAACAAATTACAATGACAACAGACATAAAATGCAAAGTGCTGCCAAGCATGGACAGTTTGGGGTGCACCAAAACATAGGATTTGACAAAATAAGGTGGAATAGTAATTACGGTGATCTACAACCCGCAGTAGTCAGACCTAATGGTGGTACTGACATGCAAAACGTACATCCTATGGATTCAACAACAAACGATAAAAATGAAGGGTTGATAAACGAAAATTACAGTAAAGGAAGTGATGAAAGTCAAAACACAACAGAAACGCTCCTGGAATCTTTATTCAAAACAATGTTGCGTAGCAACAGAAAAAGTGAAATCAGGAAAGTGGTAAATAATTTCATTCAAAAATTGCAGGTAATTGTAGATTCGGATTCCATATTAACGAATTCATCACACAACACTTTACCGTCTGACAGTTCGCACAAAATAGAACGTTCGAAGAATCAAAGAACTGCTTTTGAGAAAAATGATTCCATTCTTAACCGGAAAGGTGATATCCAAGAAACATCCAACCATTTCATTAAAGGCACCAGTCGGAAGAATGGATTTCAGAAAGTATTAAAACCTACCTCTAATCATCTTTCAAGCTTAAACAATCATGAGTTTTCTTCCTCTCCAACCCTAATGATAGAACAACCATTCCAGGCCCAAACTAAGGAGGATAAACAAAAAGAGAATAATCGTGAATTTAGAAGGGATCGGAGAAGAAACCCAACTTCTTATAAAACAAGTCATACTCCAATACTGAATAAACATTCAGACAATTCACAGAACCAAAATCTTGAGAAGCATGGCTTAAAATTTGGTTTAACCAAAAACTTTGAGAAGTTATACAATAAGTTTTTTCCGGATAAGTCTGCAAAGGAAAACAACCCTACTTATACCAAACCTGACACTAATAAACATGCAAAAATGTTTGACAATAACAACAAATCTGGACATACTCACAGGAAAAAAACAAGTGATGGACAAAAAACTAGAAAAATGTTACGCGACCTTGCAGAATATACGTATAATTGGAATAGACAGTCCTCTCAAGAGTCATATGATCAGTACATAAATGTAGAAGTTATTAATCTTCCCCTAAACCATCTGTATGATTAACACTGATCATATTGTACATGTATAATCCTTATTTTACGCGACTATTTAATAGAAATAAATGAGATTTCAAAATAGGCGAGGTGTGTGTCTCGTGAAATTTCGCGAAAATTAATAATTATTTCCTCGTGTTTAACTGCTAGTAGTAATTTATGGTAAGCCATCAGTATAATGTATTATACATTTGTAATACATGTATTTGTTATAATTCCTTAACACTAGTTACCTCATAGAGAAAAAAAGTTTTTAAGATCTTACGGTTCAAATTGATGTAGACGTGTACATGCAGCTTCGCGGAAAGTTCGGGTTGATTGGCTGAATACCTACTTGTACAAGTCTTTAGATATAAAAAACATATATAACATCGCATGAATTAAGAGATATCAAAGGTGTAAGTGTAAATTATAATTCCGTAGTTAAATATCAAATACATTTTTTGGCATCAAATATTATGATTGTATGTTTTTTTTTTTATTATTCTTACATGGTAATTTCAACCAATAGAGATTTACAAAGCTTGTAGACCCAGATTTAACCACAGAGACACAAATCTGCAGCCATTAACACAAAATTAACATAAACAAAAGGTTTATATCAAGGAAAATTTTTATTTTTATTCATTTTCCTAAATATTGATGCTTAACGATTAAGTTTTATTTTTAAATTATCCAATCAAAATTGCTCTATGCTTTGCGTTAGACATTTTGATATCATATTTCGTTCGCATAAAAATATGGTATATTCTACATAAAAAATTACAGTATTACTCCTTGTTCGATAAGATTTATCGACGACTACGCTTTTGACGTCATATCAACATTTGCAGTGGTAAACCTTTTAATAGACGTTAATGTAGATACAGTGTATTATTTTACGTGTACAGTTAATATGGCATTGTTCAAATGTTCATGTAATATGTTTCCAGTAACTACTATATTATGGCAATAGTTATTTTTAGAATATCAAACACTGCTGTCAAATTAAAATGATAAAATATTCATGTTGTTGCTTTTTTGATTTATCAGAATACCTGATTCAGTCAGTCATAACTATGAATATACCCGGAAATTTACTAGTAAAGCGGGGGGATATCTCCATATCTGATACCTTTAAAGCTATTTGCATTACAAACTTAAGTACTAGTATCTTATTTACTTTAAAATACTCATATTTTGTTTTGTTTGCACAACTGTCACGCTGTTAAAAGAAGACGATGTTGATGTTTTGAAACATTTGTTGAGAATAATTCCTTGTATCAAACTCAGTATTATATAGGAATAATATCAAATCCAATAAAGCCCGAAGGGCTTTATGATAGATTTGATCACGCCCCGGCCGAAATTATCACCTCATAATATTCAAAGAATGAATCCTTATTATTTATATTTATATAATTTTAGGCAATCGTACGATTAAATTTTTAAATATAAATAAGCAAACCCCGCCGGCGCCTCAATTTGGCGTCATTTGTATTATGGTTTTTATAGTACAAAATCGATACGTAGTGTTATCACAGACAAAGACACTGGATAATGTAAATATAAATGTTTATGGTGCATTACAAAAACACTTTGCAACAGTTATTATACTTGAAATAACTGGGTTTTTTTAATTCTACCCATATGCTCTAACAGCAGGTTTATAGATGAATATGACTTAGCAAGAAAAATGTTCTCTTTCATAGTGTCATATTATTGTAATTATTAAAACGAATTATGTGCTTAAAAGATACAATTCGAGTGCAATATGTTATTCTGTAATTAGCTTTGAATATTATCTGAATTATTGAAGATGAATATAATAACTTTTATTTACAGTCGAAAATACTACAAGACACTACAAGACATCGTTTTAAGTCACAGTCTCTAATTACATTAACTCTGATGGTATTGTATTCAGTTAAATGCTTTTATAATAAATACAGGGACACAGCAGAGAAATTGATATGCAAATAAAGTGAAAATAAAAACAGTATTGGAGAAAAAACATTCAAATCAGACTTTTTGCATTCACAATTCAATTCGGTTTTGGTTTAAATTGAATCATCACTATGAGGTAAAACAAAATGCTATATTCTATTATTTCATGCATGTAAGTTAAATTTATAAATAACTTGATTGAGGAGTTATTGATTTATCTTCCATTGTGACAAACTATTTTGAAATACACTTTATTAGAGAAAAGTTTTGAATGACAAATTAGATTATATATCATTTCCACTGACTTTAATTTTTCATTATTTTGCTAATGAACCTGCACCAATATCTTTTTCGATCTGTTGTATCGTAAATCAAGGAGACAAAACCAATCAAAATCGTGATAAGCTTGATTTTAGTTCTGAAACAGATAAAGATGTATTGAAAAGTTGCATTGTCATTTACATCTTTAAGCATAATATGCATAATGTAAAGCGGAAACATTAAGGTAACACCTCTAAATAATGCACATATATTTTAAAGAAAATATCACCTAATATCATTTTTTTAGTCTACGCTGTTTAGATATAGCATCAGTTGTTTTCTTTTAATTGTAATGAATGCATTACAACTATTTCGTCTACCGTTGCTTTTGTTATTACTGTTCGGAAAAGTTCAATCAAATAGAGACAGCACTTTAAATATGTTTTCGAAATTTCGTCCTTTGGATGTTTTGCTGGATTCCAGCTCTGAGAGAGTTTTGAACGGAACAGAAAAGGATGATGATTACGTGGAGTTAGGTGTCATCAGTCTTCAAAACTTGAATCATATCTTGAAAAACGTGAAACAAATTCAGACATTCCTTAATCTTCTCCTCAGAGTTCAAAAGGCATCAAAAAAGTCTGAGAGGATCCGAAAGCAGCCTTTACTTGCAAAAAGACTGTACAGGTACATACACGTCTACACCGTGAAGCAGTATATATATCTTAATCGTATTATTAGTGTTCTTCCTCGTTTGAAATTGGCAACTTCCAAAAAGATACCATTCCATCCGGTACTTGTGTATCCGAAGGCAGAAACAAACGATAAACAATCAAATACCACTAAAACCGACAAAATTAAGGTCAGAAACTTCAAAGAAAGACAAGAGAAAGGGACACTAGAAAATCAACCGGAACGCACAACGGAAGCTACAGAAACCAAAGAATCGAAAAATGTTGATATTGAAAACGTTAAAACGAGTACTGATTCGAACCAGGACGTTGCGATACCGAAGATTATCCCCATTCCTGCATTATATGAAACAAGTAAGAATGCAACACCTGCAATCAAACACACTCCAAAAAGGAATATGTCTTATTTACCAACAAATGAACACAATACTGAAGAGTTATTATCTAAAAACATGGATAAATTCTTGGATTTAGAAACCAACAATGGAGATGAAGAATTTATGAACGACTTTATTGCCGATTTAGATAGAACAGAATTGGCCGAAGCATTTCAGAAGCTTGTGAATTCCAGGTCCCGGACAATGTAGACTGCATCAAGTGACCAACTATTATTTTCTTATTCGTCTTTTGCTCCCTCTATTTGAAACTTTACAACTTAATAAAAATCATAACATCATCGACAAGTTGTATGATTGTATTTTATAAATAAATCTATGGAAAGTTTAGTTAGTAGGAATTCATTATCCAGTACTATAATGGATCTTTGTTCAGGAAATTCCAGCAAACACATGTTTATCAAATGAGTAGATTGGTTTTGATAGCTCCAAGGCTTCGATTGTTTTGTATTGCTCCAAGGACAATGCTGTAAGGTGTCTTGCTGTTTTATATTCTTCTTAGCCAAGTGCTTGGAGCTTTCCCTCTTGATTTTCCAAAGCAATTTTCTGAAGCTTTCACACCCACCATTTTAGAATATAGTAAGTGATTCTAACTGAAAAAGATGCAAACAAGAAAAGCGAAAAACTACATTTTTTGCTCGGTTGTAAATCTGCAAAATATGCTCTCATATGTCTTTGTTTTATCTTAGATTATACTGACCGAATAGGTTTTTATTCATAAAAGTCTGTTGAACATGTACGTTTGGCGCTGCATCCAACGTTTTACTGTTTTGTAATGCAGAGGTAACTTTGATTTATCGGTTTAATAGTAAATAGATCTAAACAGCCAAACCATGTCATGTTGACGGGCGTGATCATGCACATCAATCGAGACAAAAAGCAGGTCAACTCGAGGTCAGAACTTGTCGAATCACTATGCAAGTTACTATACAATGGCTATTGTAGCAATAACTTTTTTATCTTTCATAGACAGCCCTTATTTGCTAAATGGAAATAGGCTTGACAAAAAGTAGGAGGACAATTCAACAACTTTTAATCAAATTTTTTTCTAAAAATTGGAAGCACATTTGACAAGTTGTCTGCGCAAGAAACATAGACGTCATTGTCTGAAAAAAAGGAGATGATTAGGGATGTCAGACAAAACACACTGTTCCAAAGGATACACCGAATTACATAATATAAAAAAAACGAATATTGGTTAATAAGTAATATCCCTTCCCCCTTCTTGATTCAGCGGGCGGAAATTACCTGGTTTAAGTCAGGCCCAACTTTATTTTCGGAAAACTTACTCTGAGTGCAGAAGAAATGTACGTATGTCAGTGTTTCCTTCCTTGTATGCCATGATATAACTTCAATGCAATAACAAGATGATATTAGATTAAAAGAGGTGGACCTAAACCTTAGGTCCACACCTATTTGTTAAAAGATTTTTATCCAGCTTGTCATAAGATGCAACTGTGCTAGCTTATTACTCTTTTTAACAATTTCAAATAATGTTCATCGTAGAAGACAACATATATCTATCAGTTTAGACAGAAGTACGGTGTTTGGATTTGTGATTTTACAAATCTCGAAAAGAACTCTTTTAATGATCACAACCTGTACTAGCCGTCGAATCTCTCTATCTCTCTATCAATCGGTCTATCTACCTATCAGTTTGTTTTGTGGTTGTTAACAAACTGCTGCGAAGTACGTGTATGCAATGAGTTCCACTGTGGTTTTGGCTAATTCTAGCTCTCTTACAAAGCATACACCCTGTTTCTTGAGTGCGGAAAAACTATTCAAACTGCTCTAGTCACTAGAACTCGCGCCATCAGAGACCTGCTAAAACAAACACTGACGTACACCTCTGTATTTGAAAAGCAACTGTACACACAAGCTCCGATTTTCATTTGTATTTCTATTGAAATATTATATATCTATTGTACAGCATTACATAATCCATTATATATTTATACTTCACAATCACTAGCATGGGTTTTTGGCATTTCAGGTTCTAATAATATAATATTGATTTGGATCACTGCTTCATAAAAGAATGATGTTGGGCATTGTTGCCAATACAGAGGTTTCTTTGGTTATGTAATCAAATTTGAAAAGATCAAATTCGAAACTAATCATTCTCCTCAAATCTTCAGTTGCATACATATTCTGATTTTGATAAAAAAGAAAATGAAAGAGCACAACTCAAATTGTATTTGTAAAATTAGAAAAAATTTATTAACTGGAATGGTGGAGATGAAAAACAGATAACATCAGTCATACATGAACATAACAATGGTAATCTAAAAATCCCCACATATCTCGATGCAAAAGGCGGGATAATACGGCTGCCAATGCAAAGAAATCGGTCACCAAAACAACCATATAGCAATTTCGAAGGTGATCGTCCTTTGTAATGGCAAGGGTTTCGTTTTTACATGAATTAACAGTCAACTACCATGCACATATTTCCAAACGAACATATTTTCTTCTATATTTAACAAGATACAGTTGTGAGTTCAATTATATAACTCGTGTAAAATACATATTTGATTTTTGAGAGGTACTTATATATAGTGAACAAATAGAGGACAACATTGATTGTTTCGTTGATTTGTTTTGTTTGTTAAAAGAATAAAGAAAAGTTTATCAGTTGCAGTCGATATTAAACTTTTTCCAATGTGCTACTGGTTAATCGTGTAAGATTCAATGCAAACGTATTTTGTATTTGATTTAAACAATGTACATCCAACGTTTTATTATTCTTTTACAGGGAAATCTACATTAAAAACAGCAAGGCTGTTGTATTGCAAAGGAAAGAGAGACAAATCGACCGCAGACTCAACACCATTATATTTCCTTGCTTTTCCTGAGTGATACAATAATATTTCTTTCTTTGCCGCTAGATGTTTATACCAATCAAGTTTCAAACATCGCAGGTTATAGATCGCCTTAATCCGTGGCACTGACAACATTCCTGGGAATTCTGTAAACACTTACATGTGTTCTAGTTTTGAAGCAGAAGGTAGAATATGATCTAATTGACCCGTCAGTCAAGGAGCTATCAAGACGTTTAAAAACTCCAAAACGCTTCTCCGTTTTATGAATCCCCATTACTGCAATGATACTCTAAATTTAACTGGAGAACCAAAATAACACATCTTAATTAGCGAAACGAAATATGAGTCATAAAGTTTTCTGGGTGGGTATTGTGGTAATTGCTTCCAGAGAATGAAAGTTATGAAGCGTTCTTGCTGTTATGTGATGGTGAATATCGATGTATATGCATGTATAAACAATGGTGGTATTATTCATTTTCATTTGCACATTGGAACTCTAGCAAGTGGTTTCTGGTAAACATAAAGTACATAAATAAGATCTCTCTCTCTCTCTCTCTCTCTCTCTCTCTCTCTCTCTCTCTCTCTCTTCAAGTGGTGTGGAAGGGTAATGGGGTCATTTACACAGTCATGTTAAAGATGTACACAAAATTTGCATTGTCAGTTTCTGGGGTAAATGAATAAACAAATGGAAATGTTTGTAAAGTAGGAAGTGATGCTATCGTCCCTTTTATCTTTACCTCTACACACAGAAACATAAAGTGAACTTGCAATGTACCCTGATGCACCCATGTTTCATGTATGTTTCAGGAAGTATAGATGATAAAGGTTTATAAATACATGTCTGATATGGCTATTTCTGATAGTTCGTTTTATTTCTGAACGATCATTTGTTGCTTTTTATCTGGTTGTTTCACAACCTTGGAGTCTGTAGACGTTTTTCACACGACAATGCCTCACGACGGTATAGTTGAACAACTGTTGAAAGACATCGCCGTTTTCTCCTGGAATCATGTCCTTTTGGTTCACTCTAACTTGCATAAGATGTATTAAAAACTCTTCTTTTATTTTTACATCCCACACAACTTCTGTTGTCGTTATTTGAGCGTTTTTATGTAACATTTCGGCAGTTCTGTTAGTAGGTAATCTTGTTTCCCCGACGGAAATTGAATTTGTTTTTAAACTCACAAATAGAACTCGGATCTCACAGTTCTGTAACAGGGCCGCTAGGATTGAAATGCTTTGGAGATCCGTTTATAACATTTTTGTCCCTGTCGTTTTTATGAGTCACCCTTCTCAGGGATAAGTGTTTTTCCACTGACCTTTCTCGTTCACCACTTTCTTCAGATGGCGGCTTTCCATTTGAGTCCAAAGAATTTTTCTTCCTTGTCGATTTCATTCTTGAAAGTTCATTCTGTACATTTAATACTATATCTTTTCTCACTTCCTTCGCTTTGTCTCTAGCGATATTTTGTACTTCCGTTGCTTTTTCTCGAGCTCTAGACTTTACTTCGGACACTTTCGTCTTTGCTCTAACTTTTGCTTTGCCCCAGTGTTCTCCTGCAATTTTCATATGCTTTTTACCGACAACAGTCATTCTGTCTCTAGCTTTATCCATCTGAATTTTTGCTTTGTCGATTGTCACATTGAGGTAGTCCACACCAACGTTAATACACATAGAAACCAGGGCCAGTCCTAAGAATAGGTAGATTGACGACACCAAAAAATATTCTGGCTGGCCTGGCACAATGTCACCAAATCCAATCGTGCTGATTGAAATAAATACATAATAAAATGAATCAATGAAATTCCATCCCTCTAAAATCATGTAAAAGAAAGTTCCTAGGAAGATGTATATCAACATGATAACGGAAGCTATCGGAAGTGGAAGGTTGAAATTTTCATCGATTTCAAAATCATTCATTTCATGGGAATCTTTTGACGTCACAGAGTCGCCGCATGCGCTCTCGGTCTCCTCCGTCTCCGGAACCATCAGTGTTATTTGCTGGACGACATTTTCTTGCAGTGTAACCTGTTCAAGTGCGATCGCCTCTGCCATGTACTGGGCGGTGTCTTCCATGACGGCTATAGGAAGTGTCATTGTGTTCGGGTTGTTGGACCCGGACTCTATATCGCCGTCTCTGTTGGTTGACTCGCTATGCTCGCCGTCCTCGGCAGGTGCTTGTCGGCGACCTCTAAGTCGGCGAACAGATTTCACGGACGCTTTCCTTAAAGCCGTTTTCCCTCGTTGAAATCCACTTTTCATATATGTTGATCCTGTTTGTCGCGCTTTTATGCAGTAACCAGTGTAGTAATACCGCCGGACAAATTTCCAGAGGAACTTTAATCCAACTGTTAGCTTTTTGCCGACTTCTGCTAGCACCATTAAAGCCAAAGGTATTCCGATGGTGGCATAAAATATCGTCATGACTTTTCCAAAGTCTGTGTTTGGTGTAATATGCCCATAACCTGAAAAAAATATTTTCGAAGGAATGAAATTATCCTGAATGCAAACGTTAAATTGCTATTGTCTCATAAATCTTAAAGTCAGTAATAGCCAATGTCTTAATCATTATTAAGAAATTTAAGGTTTGGGAAATCCATTTTCAAAAGAATGACAATATCAATCAAAATATTACACTTGATGTCCACATATACTTAAAAAATAAACTTTTTTCCGAATCAGGAACATTCTATGTGTTACATATCTTTAGTCAATTTAAGATTTAGATTGTGTGTTGTAAACAAAAGATAAAATTTTGTTCGCCATGAGGACCAATTGAAAAAAGTCACTTGATAAGAGACCATCGAAAATTATTAACTTGCCACTTGGCAGCCCTTTATAACGCAGCATCAGACATAGTATAATATACGGACAGCAAAATATCAATATAATGTCCGGATAAAGGCGGTTGATTTTGGCACAAGTAGTATGCATAACTTGATATGAATGCATGTATCTTATTTACATACAATTATCGCAAACGATATTCATATTATGATACGGTAATGGGTATGTAAATAATTGTAGGTTAATGATGAGGTACACCCTTTTGCGATGCATTGTTTAAAGAATCAGATAAGCACCCAAACAATCGAAGCATCCTTACTGGTTGCTGATTTATCTTATATAATGAATGTATTTATATGTTTGTCAGTTCTGATGGTTTGATAATCAATAAAGCAGTGAATTAAAATTATACTTATTATAATGTTAATTATCATTTTCTGAAAAAAAATACAGTGTCTACTTAATCTGGTTTTTGTGTGTGTGTCATTTACAAATAAATATTATTATAATTTCCATAACTTCTGTCTTAAGGTAGTGTTGACCACGAACGATTAAGTTTTATCAATACAAATTTACAAGATACTTTTCTCTGATTTCTAGGTGCCTTCTGTCCTAAAACATAGATGTTTTACATCCCTCTCCTGCCTTTCCGTCTTGTAAAGCTGATTACAAAAATGGGCTTCATTTTCTTTGAAAAACTTGCAATCTTTTCAGCAAACAGATATCTCCTGGCTTTCAAAGTTGTGTTTTCCTTAGAGATTAGTTTCAAACGATCGTCTGACGTATTTCTTTTATTGAAACACTCGAGTCTGTAGAGTTATCATTTTTTGAAACAATTTCTGTCCTGTTTATTCACTCCATAACAAACTGGCCCTGTCAGAATTCAAATTAAAACCTGACATAAAACCATGATGCAACGATTAGTAAGAATTCAGTATAAATATATCAATTATAAACTAAATTTAGTTTACAGCAATGGAAGACAAAGCAATGTTTATTGCTTAATAAACAATGTTTATGCCGAAGAGGAATGTGGTGGCAAATGCAGTTAGGAACATTATATTGCAAAACCCGTATAACAAAAGCGAACGAAATTACAGTCGTTGCACATATTTAAGCTATTGCCATTAACATGGAAATGACGTCACATTGAGGTGCCTAGCCGTTTGGTTCTACATTGTGAGCTCCACCGCGTCTACTAATGTAACCCAAAGGACGTACAAAGGTCAGTTAATGCCACGGAGTGGTAATGCTATCGGAATAACGAAGCGGTAACGATGATTTCTCGTTCACAGACGCAACCTCCCCGGTGCCACTGAGGAAATAATGGGGATCCACAAATCGGAGCCAGTACTTCTTAATGTGCGTCATTATGCTGTCAATAATTTTGTACTACTGAAAACTGACTGAGTAGCCCTAGATATATTTCAATATTGATTTATCGTTATATCCACTTATAATGCATTTATCTGATATCATATATAACCATTGTCAAAATATCTTATGATTTAAGTATGTCATCTTTGGCTTATCTCTTTCATGTGTTGGTCTCATAATCTGTTTAAACGTAGATTCACTCCGTGATTACGGATCATTAATAATACATCCACATCTACGTGCAAACTTAAAATATTATGAATCTTTAACAATAGTTATTTTTGCCATATGTCTACAGCAACAAGCGACCAAAGTTTTATACATCAGCCTCAATTCTTTAGAATGAATTTCAACGATAACTTTTTCATATAGCTATAGTGTGTCAATCATTTCAAAGAAAATATCGTAGTTACACTATTTAAAAAGGCACATAATTTAGTTTTGTCATAGCTATGGAATGTATCAAATTAAAATTATTTTATACTACTTTTCAACTTCCATAAATTTGATAATATAATTATATCACATAATTTGTTATCACAAGAAGTGAAATGAATGAAATCTGTCAAATATGAGTAAGCATTAATGTATTTATATGTACATGTACTTATCTGATAACATTAATCGGTATCTACCCCTCGGACAAAAAAGTCATAGGGGATATAGGTCTTCCGACTGGGACCTCGTTTCCGGTTCCTTTTCCTACATTTAGCCACAGATGCATGATCTAGGATAAAATTGAGTCGTATTTTCTACGTAATTAGGGTTTTATGACATTTGTGTGTTTTATTTTTCTTTGATCTGTTTGGAGAAACATTTCACCCGAATTCTGGGTTGATTGAATTTTTTTTTATTGTTTCTCAGGGGAATTTTACACACACAAATATCGGCATGGATTGTCGGATTTTGAAACCAAAAAAATCTTGCATACTGACATGTCTACACATTGTAAAAGAAAAGTCTATTATTTCATTTTGGAGAAACAGGGAGCATTAAAAAATAAACAACTTCGCTTTGAAAGTGTCATGCACGTGCAATTTGTTTATTTGACTGTTTGTTACGTTTTATTGACAGATAACTTAATCCTTCTCCGGATTTATAAATAGAGTTTATGTCTTCCTATGCCATTTTGAAATTATCTTCGTTTGTGGGGAGAGAGAGAGAGAGAGAGAGAGAGAGAGAGAGAGAGAGAGAGAGAGAGAGAGAGAGAGAGAGAGAGAGAGAGAGAGAGAGAGAGAGAGAGAGAGAGAGAGAGAGAGAGAGAGAGAGAGAGAGAGAGAGAGAGAGGAGAGAGAGAGGAGAGAGAGAGAGAGAGAGAGAGAGAGAGAGAGAGAGAGAGAGAGCATTACAATTTCAGCATTGCTGCATTAAACTGGAATTGTGTTTTTATTATTAATATCTATTTATGATAGTCTTGTCCATCGATATGCAGTATTCACTTGACGAATCGGTGCTTTTGGTCTATTCCCTTGAATGCGGGGGAGAATATGCGGGGGAGAATATGCATAAGAAATAAATAAGCCAAAATGATTCCATCAAATTTTCCCATTTAGTGATGATGAACAAACGATATAGTTTAATTGCAGCCATCTCCGAAATTTAAAATCGTTACTTGTTCCACAGTTAATGATATGATATGTTAGGCATCGAAATTTTATTTGATTTTGCACTTTGGTGCTATTGATTTCAATCAGAGAGAAAATCAGATTGCATTTATGCGAGTTTTCCTCGATTCATGGAAATGAAATATATAAAGCTATCAAAATTCTTCTAACGCGGAAATTTTGAGGAAATTGAAAGCGGTGTTTAATCTTGCCATTTTGTGAATGAAGAGTTTAGATAACGACAGGGCCATTAGTGTATTGAAAATGTCAATAAGGATAAGAGGAATGCTTTGTTAAAGACGAGATACAAAACATGTTTTATATTGCCCAAACATAAGTATAGATCTGACCAGCAGTGTCCGCCCATATAGAAATGTCAAGTTTTCTGATTGCTTTTGCTCTCTTGTAATTATTTATCAAGCACAGAGAAAGAGGGTCTGCAACACGGAAACCCCAAAAGTCAAGGGTTTGTCTGATGATGACAAAAACATACGAGCCAAAGGGCGCATTGGTGATAAGGAATCAAAGAATAAGCACTCGTGGGGAAGATTGTACTGCTAAATATATATAATCAGCGAAAATTCAAACATCAGCTGGTCCGATTTGATCATAATGAAATAAATAAGATCAAGTAAGATACCATAACTAAAGCTTACTTTCTACCCAACTTTATGACGAAACCTATTGATAGCATTATCATCTCGACTGGGAAGATATTTTAATACAATGGAACACCACGGACTATAAAATTTCAAAATAATATCGAGTCTCAAAGTTCAACAAAAAAATGCAGAGAGAGAGAGAGAGAGAGAGAGAGAGAGAGAGAGAGAGAGAGAGAGAGAGAATCTCAGCATAAGCAACGCTGCTTTTTGTTTGCCTTGTTATCTTCGAATTATATCTATAAAGTATATTGCCAATGAACTTTGAGCCACTGACGTCAAACAGATATTGCAGGTTGCAGAGGCAGTTTAACAGATAGTCTAATTCCTAAACACCATTTGTATATTCTATACAGATTTCCACTTTATAATGCGCAACCAGGTAAACACAGGTATTTAATATTGCTCATTCACGATCAATTTATGTCGATATTTAACAATCATGAAGCAACGAATTATATACAGATCTCAAAGATGCCAGCATTACGCGGAAAACAGTGAGAGGAATCTATAAATCTGTTTGATTTTCATTTAATAATAATCTAGCTGCCTTTGATGAGGGGTAACATCCCCCAATATCAAACAGTACGCGATGGATGCGATCCAACTTTCCCCTGTAAGACGCCAATCGGAGTCCCTCGGGATAATCTCATCAGGGCCGCTTAATTACCGTATCACCGGGATTAATATGTTTCACACTTTCTTGCGTAATGATCTCGCTCGATGCTTAGCACTGATCAGCATTAATAGATTAACGTTTGTCCAATGCAAAAATGGTTTACCACAATAGTAACCAGAAACGGTGGTTTTGCGGCGAAACAATGTTGATACATCACAAACCACCGTTGGCGTATCAGGTGCAGTGCATGATATTATCAGTTAGAGACCTCGTACCAACACCAACACAGACTGTCTTTTGTTCTAAACCTGGTAAACGGTTTACCCAAAACGACCCACTTGACATTTTTCAGCTCCAATTCTCTTTGGAATGCTTTGCTTATCAACGGTAAAATTAGGATAAAATTTCAACCTTAATTTCTTTTTAAAATCTATGAGATAGACTCAATGTCGTAGTCATGAAATGATTTCAGGGTCATTACCTTGCTATATGGTTCATTACAAACATTTTTGAAAGAAATACCGGTGTTGTATAGCAGTTTTTCCCCCATAGTAGCTTTTCTCCCCGGAAAACCTACTATATAGTAGCCTTTCCCCCCGGGGGGAAAAGCTACTATATAGTAGCTTTTCCGCCATAGTAGGGTTTCTCCCTCACTTTTTTGGTTCAGATTTTATAAAAAATATTTATGGAAATCCAGTAAGGATTAAAATCAATGTTTCTACACTCCCAGGTTGCATACATGTATACCTGCATTCATCTGTACAGGTTAAGTTTCGTGTTGCCGATTTATTATTTTTATAGACAATGGTGAAAGTTGAACATGTGTGTAATGAAATTACACATACAACTTAATTTAGGTAATTTAATGAAATTTTTTTTACAAGTTATACACTTATATGCATAATTCTGTGTTCTGAAATTGTATTAAACGAGAATGTTTTAAGAATTTCTTGATAAATTTATCGGACTGTTTGTCTGTTTGTGAAAATTTCATCCAGGCTAAACCTCTGTGTTAGAGAAATTTTATTTCCGATGTTCCAGAGCCCGATTCTTTATATGCATATTCTTTAGGGTCCAATGTCTCATAAACTAGCGATGACTATATCACCATATTTTTATAGTGGCAGTGGTTTACCACTTGAAGATGACTCTGAAAATTTCAGCTCTAAGGGTAGGTAGGGCCCTTGATGTTTCAGGTCCCGATGATTAAAACCCCATTATAATGATTGAATAGTGTTCTATAAGTGGGGACCCGAATCTCAAATTCTAGAGATGACCAATTAACCATATTGTCACAGTGATAGTGGTATACCACTAGTAGATGACACCGAAAATTTAAGCCCCCATGCAGGGTAGGAGCATTTGTTGTTTTCGAGCCCGATGTTTGAAATCCAATTACATGTATAAAGAATATGTATTTTTTAGGGCCCCATATCTCAAAAACTATAGATGACCACATGAACCTATTACTACAGTCATTTAAAAGTAAAAATATCATTTAAAAATACACAATCACTCATATATTTCTTTATCAAAATCTTATTTTTTTAATTTACGAACAATTTTTTTTAAAAAGGTACGCGGGTAAAATTCATTATTCTTCAAAACATTTAATCAATTCATAAGATGACTAATGATATAATAAATAATTAGATAAATAAATCAATGAACTTTTATTCATAAAAGGAGAAACCGAAAATCAAAAATAAATAACCAACCTAAGCGCATATTCGACTTTTTTACTTGTTAGTTGATTAGAAGAACAAGCTTATATTTAAAAAAGTCAACTCATCACAATATATGTGTTGGTTGTTTTTTGTTTTGTTTTTTTAATTACCCTTGTTTAATTGTTCGAAGAAATAATATGGTACACAAGTAAATCTTTATTGCAAAAATATGAAACAAATAGTATAATTGTTTTTTAGGTAATTGAATCGTATATCTTGATTTATATAGCATCGTTTTCAAAATTGTATATATTTATAAATCACGTTGCAAACTTAAAAGTGAAAAAAATTAGCAAATAGTGAGTGACAATATAAACATAAAGTTAGTTCATGCTCCATTTCACATTTTCCAAAGTAACCAGCAAAGATACCGACATTGTTCTGGTTGTGAAGACATTTCATTGTTTTTTGAAATGTTTACATCATAATATCTCGTGTTTCGTAGAAATGTGCTTAAAAATATGAATATGCGTAACTTTAAAACGAAATGGAAAACATTAACATTAACATTAACATGCTTTTAATACATAATTAAAATACCCCTTAACCATGATTTAGAACCCCATCAATCAAAGTAAAACTAAAACATTTCAGTTTCTCATCATATCATATCATTACATCCTGTCTCCCGTTTGATATTTAGAAGAAGAAATATACAATTGTTTTAAGAGCGTCAATTCTAACGGTATTAATTTAAAATTGATGGCCTTTTGGACGAAGGGAGTAATGCATTTCCACTTTTTATTCCATTCCTCTACAAAATTAAGTTAAGATTGGTCAGTTAGTTCCCTGGGAGAAGCTTATACATTGATGGTAATACATTGGAAAATTAAAATTTCCAAATCGGCGTATTTTCACTCAAATGTGTTCTCACGTGTTCAGAACGCCGAAGTCAAAACTGTAGATAAGCATCAATTAGATGAAAAAAGATTCGAGGTATTATGAAATCCGTGTAAAAGGTGTTCCAAAAAGGGGTGAGAACATGTAAAATAAACGATGATGACACATGCATGTTATGAAGGCGCATGCCTTAGTTCATATTTGGGGTTGAAAAACTATTCTATGTATTAATAAATGCCACAATTTTCCTTTTTTATGAGAAATTAATATCATATCAATTATTGCAAATTATTGCCACGAATGATCCGCCATATACATGGCCGGAATGTAAAAAAAGGGGAAAATCCACTATATAGTAGGTTTTCCGTGGGGGTAATCTGGCTATAAAAAGGGGGAAAGCCCACTATATAGTCAGCTTTCCCTGGGGGAAAAACTGCTATATAGCCATTTTTCCGGGAGGAAGAACTGCTATATAGCCATTTTTCCGGGGGGAAAGATGGCTAGGGGGAAAAGGCACTATATAACACCGGTACAATTCTTAGCTCTAATTCATTTGTATTAATTAAAGAAATTGGAATAGAAGTTTTCTTAAAAGATATTTTAGAAAGTGCATATTTTCCCGTGGAAGCAGAAATTTGCAATTTACGATTTCTTCTTTTTAGCAATGATTTTTGACAAAGACATTAAAAGATTAAATGTTGTACTTTTCTTGCTTCAATACCACACTTCCCATTACCTCGATAGTTCACGAGTTAATGCTTTTTGACGAAGCATATTATACTGGCTTAGATAACTTATCTAACCTTGCTCTATAATCAAAATTGAAAGAGTGCAAAGAGGGCACCATTCCAGTCCCGACAAGCGGGATTATATTATATGAAAACAATCAATTTACATATCGTATCACTATTTTTTCCAAAAAAAAAAATTCACAAATAAACCATTTCTAATTATTTTTCATTTAAAGTCAGAGCCACCTTGCAAAGACCATTAGACAAACTAAAACTCTTAATGTAAGTTCTGTTTGATTTAAAATTTCAACAACACTTTGAAAGGGTAGCCTCGAAATTAGATAAAATGTGAAAATATTTTGAAAACTCTATCTGCTCTAGTGTTAGAGTTGATGATATGAACCAAGCATATGCGTGAGGTATTATTTGTTTGTAAAGCTATGATTAATAGTTTGGTAAGATGAGTAAACTTTTTTGCGTAAAATCCTCTTAGAGAGAAAATACAAACATCTCTCATCTTTTTAAGTGATCACAATCCCCTTATCAGCGCTAGGAACCTTCACGCCTTATTGACATTTATCAGTTAGGCTGATCCAAGCCTTCTAAAGATTTACTCATTCTTAATTGTCTGTCGTCATGTTTTTTAAAAATATTTAGATCTGAATCTAAAAAAAAAAAAAGAAAAGAAAAGAAAACAGGTGTATTGAGGATCACGAACTACGTGGTTTTTTTTTTTAAATTATGACTAATTTTGCAAAAATCGTTTTAATAATTTGATGTAAAAATAATCTATAAATTTAAAAAACCTATAATTGAAAGCGTTTAATTTTTCAGAAATGAAACAGCTTTACTTAGAAGCCGAACAAAAGCTTTTAGGGCGGGGTGGTAAAGAATTAGAACCACATAGAAACATTCTACAAGAAACGCATTCTAATGAATGCAAGATATGGGTTAATTAGTTACACCTTCTAAATCATGTTCTCAAAAATATCCCTGTAAAAACAATCAGCATTTTATTTTAAAAATTTTCCCTGCAATGATAGAATGAGCCAAAGCAGAATGAAACCAGGCACATTGTAGGAAGGTGTTCCAATAAATCCACTAACTAGGTTAATCAGATCCCTTTTTTGTACTCAGTATTTTTTTTTTGGAGTCAGCAATATATACGAGCTGATATGCAGTCTCCTACTTTAATGAAGAAATTACACTTTCGAATGACTAAAATAACTTTTGAACGAAAAATGTGTGTAATTGGTCTGAATGAGAAGGTGCTGGGATTAAATAGGCGACTGGCCCACTTTCTTAGACGCCGTCCTAGTTTTTGTACAGTAAATCACGCCTGATAAGTGATACATTTGTCATTTTCTAAATTAAGATGCATGACTAAAATTTAATGTTGAAAATGATCTAAAAAAAAAAACCCAACTCCCACATATAATAGATAGGCGAGTTTCTCATTCTTAAGAAATTCCCAAGAGGTGAAAAAATAAAGTTTTGAGACAAATGGTATTTTCAACAGACACTACTAGCAAGATTTTAAAGTTTAAAAGTGAAATTTGAAATATTCTTGTATATGTGGAGTTCATAATAGTATAACCATTCGGCTTCATGGCCTGATCTAATTAGAGCAAGAGTTAGGACGCAACAGTTTGGCATTGTATGTCTGCAAGATTAGTTCAATGAGAACATATAAGAACGCATTGAGAAGACGTGCTGAGTTCATGATAAGTATTTCCAAAGAGTGCTTCTAATTTGTCTGCAATTTCAAAATACAGCATGATCCTAAAAGTGCTCTGAATGAAAACGAGGCAAGTGAAAGTTGCAGAGCCCTGAACCTTTTATGTTGGATTTTTGTTAACACTGTTATATTAATAATGTCTGATTCTTCTTTTGCAATAAGTGCAAATCATAAACAATTTCTAGTTATCGTTTCGTCTGCTTTTCATCGGGAATACATGCGAATGTTTGGAAAACTCGATGGCAGGTACAAAAAATACGAGTAGCTACTATGCAAAAAGATGCGGAACATGTCTTAGCGCCTGTTGCTTCATGTTATTTTATGGGAGGTTTTTATTCTCGGAGTAAGAGTAAGCTCTAGTAGTCAGTTCTAGTAAGATGGTTGATGAAAGGTGAATAGGGTCGAAGTTCTCCCCCACAATTACACTGAAAGTCCTCTTGACGCTTAACCACATGAGATTCTCAAGGAATGCCAAACATGCGTCTCTGCGAAATTGATAGTGACATATGAATGTCTCGGGAAATGACAATAATAGCGACATGTGCAGTTGGATGCTTTTGCAGAAAACCATGCGATGCAAAAGCAGTTTTTATCTGACCTATCGGCTTATTGCGTAAATACATTTCAATGTCGTTAAAAAAAGAAAATACATTACGTTAAATAACATGTTACACAGAATAAATTGCATGGCGTGCGCTTAGCTTTGATTTGAAACATAAGCTGTCTTGATATTGGAAAAAAAAAAGCAGATTGTTCATATAAGAAGGGCTGCCCCTAAGATTGATAAAACACGTACAATTGCACATATTGTAAGAACCGGGAACTATTATAAGTGCTGTAATTGCTACTTTGTTCTGCGTTTAGAGTAAACCATCAACACATTGGTCATTCTGATGATACGGATATTAAAGTCCTGTGTCGCAATAGGCACTTGTTATAAAATTATGCTTGACATATAACTAATGTCATAGTTTGACGGCGGAAATTAACAATGAAAAATAATTCAATGCTTAACTGGTTTTGAATTATATAATATATTATTGTAATTTTGATGAATAAAAAATATTGCTGATTTTGTGACTATTTACAATTTGAACAGTTGTTGGCTTTTCATATTTTTTTTCTCTCTCTCGGAAGACAAATTTCAAAATCACTTATTTTCATAATTTGCAATATTAGGAAGTACATATAATATACATCATATATCGCGGGTAGCTTACCTATTGTGGTATAAATCGTAGCGCAGAAGAAGAGAGATCCCCACATATTCCACAATGGTTTTTGTGTGGTATCGTGGGGCGAGGACCTGATCATTTCTTCGTAATCTTCCAATATTTTTCGGGACTGTTCAATCCACTCTGTTTCATTCAAGTTTTTACTATTTAATTTAAACAGTTCTTTTCCGGTCTTTTCCCGGAAGTTCACCACTTTGGCTCTCTGGTCCAATTCTTCTTCATACTCGATCCAATGAAACATAATCATCCCAATGATAGAATAAAGCACTAGAAGGATAGACAGTCCCAATAGAGATTTGGAGACTGCATACATTTTCTTGAAGAAGTCCTTGATTTTGTTAATGAAGGTGTCCAATTTGGTCTCTGGTTCCATGACCTCGTTTTCGGTCGCCTTCGCTTCATCTTCGGGTAAACTTTCATCCGTCTCAGAAGACATTTTGCGGTTATCCTCCGTCCCAAGATCCAGTGGCACTCCACTAATCCTCACCTCTGGAACCACCAACAGGCAACCACCTTGATTCCAGACCATGCATGCGCCTAGACAGTTTTTCTACTATTATCGGAACGGAACTTTCGTTTTTATCTCGCTAATCCAGACTGCTGGTGACTTGCTATGTTCGCTCTCTGACTCTCTCTATTTTTATACCGTTCTGTGCAAGTGCTCCCTATCACCGATTCTCTCTGTTCCGTCAATGGAAGACAGGTTCCTCAATGGTTACGATAAATTTCAGTAAAAAAATAGAAGTACTCGAGAGAGACAATACAATGTTTCAAATTCAGTGAAGAGTCGATAAAAGTCAGCTTTCTGTTACAAGCGTAGGGTCACGAGCGTGGCTGCAACTTTTCCCTCTGCAAACTAAATATTAGAAACATATGTTGTTGTATAGCGCTCAAATCTTGGCGTTCTGTCATTGGAGGTTGCGAGAATATATATACTCGTTAATGCGATGCCGTCATAATTGTACGGAATAGTCCGAACTTTTATTGTTGTATTACTAATATCTACTCACAAGACACTTCCCCTTTCCTAGATATTTTTTTCAAACGGTGAAGAAAAAAATGATTACGCATTTACAAACTCGACAATGCAATGACCATGTTCTGAAGCTCGAGGCATGTCAGTATTTTACAACATGAGTTTGTAATGATGACCACATGTGGATAGCTATGACGGATTGAACTAGGGTAATGGCTTTGTCCACATTTACCGTCGGGGGTAGCGAAAATAGGAATCAATCTTTTTTTTAACCGTCCCGTCGTTAACCAAATTTTCAGGGGGCAGTAAGTCAACACATGTGCTTCTCCCTCTATTTTGATAACGCAGTATAGTTCTTGTTGTTTGTACACTGTCTGTAAATAACAATTCAGTTATTATATGAACTTGTGATAATACAATTTTACGGAAAAGGAAACATCGTCTTTATGCTTAGATATGGCCCAACCAAGATTTAATTATATTAATTGGGAAAATTATGGCTGAAAATATAAACTTTTCTAAAATTACTATAAATATGGACGCAGAACGCGAATGTGATATGAACATGTATGCACTGCGCAAAAAGCGTAATTTAAACTAAATTTATGTGATGTGTGATTTGATAAGATTATGATTAGATTTTGGGGGGGGGGGGGGGGGGCATGAATTTTTTTAACACAAAAATGTCTTTTTTTTATGTAGTGAAGACACGGGAATGTTTTACACTCGGTCGTTAAGTGAAAAAAAAAATTCTTATCGAACTATAGCTTTGCTGGGACATCTTGTGATCAAGTAATCCAAGAATTTCAGAATGAAAATGCAGTAACCAATCAACATCGATTGTAAGATGCTGTAACACACACGGTCTGTAATGCTAGGGACACGGTTCATTACCGCTTTCATGCTAAAGAGAGAATCATTAGTGCACAACGTATCACTTACACGTGTGAAAAAGCTTATTCTAGTTGCATTATATTGTGTACAGACAATTTTCACTAATTAGACGGATGATCATAAGAGTATATCTTCTGATTCCATAACGCACTCTGTGGCTTCTGGTAGTTCGGGAACATCGGACGCCGTTTAGCAATTGCTTGCATTTACTATAATACCTCTAATGTTGCTGCTTTGCACTTGGGTGCTGGTGTAAAAAGTTTGAAAAGATTTCATTGGTTCTTTAAATTACCTGTCAAAATTTGTAAATATCAAGTCTTTGTACTTTCAAAGTACATGTACATGAAAACACGTAGCGTAATTGAAACTTTTTCCCACAAGCAAAATTAAAGTGAATAAATATTCAGACTAGTATATTAAGCTTGTACATCCAAAATTAAAGTTATAGTTTAAGCAAAGACATATAATGTTGTTATTGTTTCTGGTTCTGGTTAATGTAAATAGATTTTTATTTTTATTATGATTGTAGCAGTGTTACTATCCCTTTCTGTAAAAACACAATATTCGGTCTTATTTTACCTTAGCAGTTAAATGTTTGAACTTAAAACATTCTCAACGCTTGCAATTGAGTAACTTAATATTGTCAATAAAAAGGATTTTCTAATCAAATTAAGCGGTTTAACAACCTGTATATCCAAGAGAAGTGACGCATTTAAAAAGCTTGTTCTCTGAAAAATTAGATTATCTCTCAAAGATTAACTTATCAAAATAATTGTATCGTAACCTCTAATGATGAGCGTTGAAAGATTCATCCTTGGCTCTTGCTAATTTAAAGATTCCGTATATCAACGTGTGAAGAGATAAGACCGAATCTTAACTAGAAAACCAGACTAATTCAGTTTCACATAAAAACACAGTAATAGCCTAATCTCTCAAAGGAATATCGTTTTGCAAAGCGGTTATTGCTCATCGCCTTTTTTTCCGGTACTTAGCACCTTGCAATTTCCGTTTTGTCCAGCGATACCTTCATTCAGCCGCTGGTACAATTACCTTGATAAAGAAAAGTAGAAATTATTGGTTGCCTGCCTATCTTTTAAAAATAACACATGAGTATCTCCAATAGATAGCCACTTGTGGATTCACAGGAATCTGTTGCTGGAAGTGCCAAAATTGTTTTGAAATTCCCGCTCGTTTCTTTTCTCTATTTCATACCGTGCATTTTGTTTGATGGAGAGAGATATTAGCTTAAGTAAATTAAAACCTGCTTTTGTGGTTAAAATATAAGAATATTGGGTCCAGATTTGTGTATTCAGTTCAGAAGTGCAAGGAATCACATTCCAACGCCTTCTCCTTACGCCTTCATTTAAAGCATTCGGGAAAATCTGATAAACTTCCAGTTGTATTTATTTCAAGAAAATCATTGAAGAACAGGTGCTCATTTATTGAAAATAAAACTCAATAGCGATGCATATATTTTCATGTTTCACTCTTCTTAACACTTGCAATGCTATGATCAAATCTTATTCGGTTGAATACTATTTGCAGATAAGAATATTGTTAACGATGTTTGGAAATAAATCATAATTCTTAACAGGTTGCAGTGAATAAGTACGATATGTTCTATTTGATTAGCTGAGCGGCTTTTCATCTTTCGATAGATAAGATTCCGAGCAATTTTGCTCTCAAAAATGTTTAATGTTTTATTTTGAGTTTTGCAAATAACGTAACTTTATACAATTCATCATCATTCATAATATTGCCGCCAGTATATCCCTGTGTATCAAACATTAATATTTTTGTTGATGTTTTTATTTATATTTTTCATATCTCATAATCTTGCAAAAGCACTGGCGAGAAAAGACAGGATTTGGTGAAATTACAGTTAATTATTTTTTTCCCAACGTACATAAATACAGCTATAAAAAGAGATTTCAGAAAAATTCAAAGATATCGCTTTATGCCATTCAGAAGAAAATTTCGGTTTTGCTTAGCATGCATGGCCACAGTGGATCGGTATCGCAATTTTATTCCGCCTTGATACGACTGTGTGCAGCAAGATGGTACATCCTTTTTTCTAGACAGCTAGAAGTGCGTTAGGAAGTAGTAAATCTCCAATCAGATACCTTGTTTTGCCTTTAAAAAAACAAGGGTTGATGACTTCTAAAAAATTATATAAAATGTTTCACATGTAAAATTCGTTCAAGCAAAGCAAACGGAACCCCAAAAAAGACGGATTGATTTCTGTCAGGGCTAGCGGTAGGCGACATGCAGAGAAAAATGCTCTGGTAGCTTATCTGTTGTGCAAAATCTTCATCTGATTTGCATGAAATCCTTTGTTTAAGTGCATTTGAACTCTATATCAAATTCGGCTAAGCCATAATATTGTTTTATATGTTTCACTTTAATCTGTACATCAAAATGAATGAAACAATGTTATTGCCCCTGTGTTTTATCCTCCTCATCTTTATAAACCATATTTACTTGTACACTCTTAAGTTGGTTTTCAATATAATTGCACGAACTATTTTTAAGAAAATATTATTTTGAATTTGTTCATTTTTTGCAACTTTTTAAAGACCGAATGTCCAACAGATATACCTTGAGAATATATTGGGCATAAACTATCATCATGTGATAAAAAATCTTGACATCATAGCATTAATATTTGAATATTTTTCTCTCCTCTTTTTAAGATCTATTTGAGATTAATATACTAGTTTCAAAAATAGCTACGACCATCCAGCTGTTTTAATTCTTGAGCCCCTCCCCTCCCCCTCCTCCCCACCCCCCAGTGGTCTTTTTATTTTGATTGTCTAAATTAAATTGTGTTTACATGTCACTAAGTCAGTTGTGTGTTAGGATAACGATAGAGTAACTCACGAGAATAACTCAGATGGAAGTATTGTTACTTAAGGGTATAGGATGGACATAGATGATATAAATTGTTAGTGTGGGCAGACCTACGTGTGGAATAAGAACCAGAATGGAGAAGGTAAAAATAAACTTGTAAGTAGTGAAAACATTTGACTCATATATATGATGCAATTATCACGTTTAGTTTTATATAATATGATCGGTTCACAGTGCGTTGGTCATTTTTTAACTTTAGTTTCAGAGCATGTGTCTACGATGGCCCGATCATAAATATAACTTGTTTGAAATGTCACATGTTCCATTAGATCAATTTTAAAATAAAGATTTCTGAATTAATAATTAGAAAAAATTAAAAAAAAAACGCAGTTGATTTATGCGTTGTTTTGACACCGTCATTAGACAATTATCTTTGTTATCCAAGCATCGAAGAAGCCTGCAATAAATAAAAAAAACATTCACAGGTCATAAACATAAGTGTTATAAAATCAACATGAATAGTTGTAAACTTCTGCATTTATGGTCAGTGGTAAGTGAAGGGTTCTATATATTGTGCCAGTGCCTAATGTAACACGATTTTGGTTTTAGTATGCCTTTAATGAAAGACTCGCAACTTAGGCGTTTGGAGAAGAACAAAGTTAAGGTGTTCAAATTCAGTGATGTGCAACACATAATATAAGTGCGTGTCTTATTTGTTTATTTTTAAACAAGGGTTGTCCGATCCAAGATATGTGTCTGATGCATGATGCGTTGAGACATCTTGTTTCTTTTCCCTACATCATATCCTAAATACAACTTGACCCTTGCAGGTCATGACCTGCAATTAGGTTTGCTTTGCGAAGAGCAGCCAATACCAATACAAATAACTTTTATATTAATACAGTGAGCAAAAATACCGAATATGACAGAATGATCATGATATTGGTGTCAAGTTTTGACCTCATTGTCTCGGTCCAGACGTCACCTGCCAGACATTTAGCTCACAAAAGTACAAGAACATGCTAGACTAGAGACCTAAACAAAAACACAGCAGTGAACAGTTCTCCATAGTTACGGAATCAGTATGTTTAATAGCTTTTTAAAAATACGGTGCATATATGTTTTACCCTTGGATAATAGATATACGGTGCATATACATGTATATAGTCACACATGATAGCTGCTGTAATGATAAAAGAACTCAAAAACACCTCACAAAAATACACCTCTAATTCCCATTTGTAATTATAATCCCCGCCACTAGAATTGAGGTACAACAGTAATTGCTGCTAATTGAACAATATTTTTCATTTATATGTCAGTGATGTACGCGAAATAATAAAACAATCTTTGCCTAATTCGTAATGTAAGAAATAAATAGGAGTCAAGAGTTGTATATATCCGAACAAGAGACAATGCTGTCTTGTACAGTAGGTCACAAATTTTAACTCCGCAGAAAATACTGACAACCAATTCATCAGCTGAGACAAATTGACGTACCTTTTAGGAACGCTAATTGTGTCCTTTTCTTCTATAAATATAGAAAATTAAATGATATATCAACGGCTGATTAATGTGACTAGTCAATGCTATGCTTTGATGGAGAGAGCAGGCACTTAGGGAAACTACATTTAACCACTCCAAGTTAAAGATTCATCAATAATATAAAGACAGACAATATTAGCCACCCGTTTTTCTCTTGGTAAGGACTTCAAAATACTAATGCTTTTGTTGACAGAATAGATCCAAAACAACCAAAGAAAACAGAGTAATGGAAGGTTTGAAGTGGTTGCAATTTATACCAAGTTCAGCTCATATGTCAAAAATATGTTTAGAAAACTTATTTAAATCACAGAATTAGTCTGTAACATACTGTTTTCCATTATTCATACTTGATTTATTTTGTTTATTGTATTTGGGCTATTGTTCACCGCATCTCTTAAAAAGAGAATCATTTTCAGAACTATGAATTGAGAACTCGGAGATAAATAAATATCTGGTTTGCTTGGTTTGCTTAATGTATTCGTATTGTTTAAAGACTTTTAAATAATCTCATTGGTCTTTTCACAACTTTCTTAGCTACTGGATATGTTACTGAATGACACTTGCTGGCCAAACCCAAGAAAAACCAACGTATAGTGAAATTTAGTTGGTGTTTACATCACAGCGAGTATATTTTATATCATAATATTATCAAATTTTATAAAGCAATAAATTCACAAATTATTTTCTGAAATATTGAATAGTGTAAATGTTTAAAAAATTCTTCACATTTCAATTCACTCTTAAAACTACGATTACTGCATGGGAATGGATCTAGAACCAGTTTCCTTTTCTTAAAAAATGATATCTATCTATCCATCAATAAGATAACATTGAACATAACTTTTAAATTCCCATTGAGTTCCTATTTTCGCAAGTTTTTGTTGTATATACACCTGTTGTACATACTGGTTAAAAGCACCATAATTGCGTTTCCCGGTTCAAATTTACAGAGGGTCTATGTAAGTCTAATTGTTGCCTGCTAGAGGCAGAGAGTACTACAGCTTATCATCACACACCTGTCAAAACCGTCCATATTCTTACATTTTTGTAGGAGTTATGACCTATTTAAACTGCCATTTGGCCTTTAATATAGGTTACTCGAACAATTCACTCCATGAACAACCATCCAATATGTCTGCTATTTTCCTCATAAACCATAATAATGATTTTTTCAAGAGATGATCTATTCTGTAGATTCTTGTTTGGAAAACTGGCGTATAACTTGAGGGATGTTGGTAGGAACTCCAAGAAAGGTTGAAGAGTCACTGCAAACGATACATCAGATCTAGAAAAACGTGAAAAATAAAAATGAAATATGCCTTGATGAAGCAAACGAGAATTACAACTGTAGTAAAACATATCGATCATTACTCCAGTGGTTCAGTCTGGTGGTGAATTTTTGCTGATAAAAATACATGTGTACCAGCATAACAAAGTGGGTTTATTTATGGGGGTTCCTCTCTAAAGTATACATACTTATTACAGAATGGTTCTAGACTGTATAATTATTATTGTTTTGTGGATTTTTTCTTCTGATTGTCACTCTATATATCAAGTTCTAGCTCATAAATAACTTTGAACGAGTCTTTAAGTTGGTAGTTCACAGATAGTCCTAATTAAGAAACATCACTGCTCTTCCTATAAGGTGTACCATACGGTATGAGAATTACCCGTAAAACAGGTCTCTCAAACCATATTTTATAGTAGCCTAGCATTTTTTTTTATCAAAATTGTGTAGTTTTATTTGGTTGTAAAAAGATTTGTAAACAATTTTAGCAAGCCAAAGATGGTTTGTCAAATGAATTTTTCTGAAAAATCATCGTGGTCACTGTTTTGGTAAAAATTATTTTCCGATTATATTGTTTACATTGCTTCAGTAAGCATTTCTAATAGTCAACCGAGATTTGAGTGTCTTTCGTTGGATTATTTATTAAAGCGAGTTACAGAGCTTACAATTCTTTGCTATGTAAACAAAGCTTTTGTTTTCATTCTGAATTTTGACGTTAAAATTCCAGTTTTAGACCTAAAATGAATAGGTTAAACTTTCGGAACTGTTTATTTATGCTCAAAATGAGTAAGAAGATATATAAAACAGCTTAAATAAGATTTTTTATTGGTATATTGAACCTATGTAAACAAAAAGAGGGCACGAGCCTTGTTTACATAACAAAGAATTGTGAGCCCTGTATCTTGCCTAAAACTATACGAATGACTCTCAAAATCCATTTGATCATTAGAAATGCATTCCTAAAACATCGTAAATAATGAAAACAGAGAAATATAATGACCAAATATCGTGAGCATGCCCTTTAGGCATTGGGTGCGTTTGTAAATGTTTTAAGGGTATTCTTATATTATAGCTTAATCACTGCAGACCGTACTTCAAAAATATTGAAGCCTGGTGTTGCCACGACGAGTTTTAACGATTCCACAAAATGCTTGAGCGGCCGTATATGATGATAGTGATCCCCTAATTTGTAAGCCTATGCATAGATAAAATAAAAAAATTTAAACAAAAATAATATCTTGACCAAAATAGTGTTATTTTCTTTTTACTCAGCCATCTTCTTTGCTCTTGGTGCTGTTGTACCCTAGCATTGCCTCATGTTATATTTTCATAAACCTATTATTATTAGTTTTTTTATATGATCCAAAATACATAGAAATCGTTTGTAAGATTTATATTTATATGTCAAAATTTAGTTTCTTCATTTTTACATTGGTATATCTCGCAACATTCCTTGAATATGTTGTAATTTTTATGTCCGTTTTTTATCTTTAAATCTTTTTTGACATTATGCATTAGATATGACTCATATCTTTTTTTTTAATAAAAAAAAGTTGTTAAAGCTCTTTGATATCAGAGAAGTTGTATATCAATTAATGGCTTATATATAGTTTTAAATATCCTTTGTTATTATAAAGACAATATATGGAGAGTAAATAGCCTTTCTTTTCCTATTATAGACTGTAAACTAATAAAACACGTCTTGGGAATATAATATAAAGTTGTGCACCAGTAGGGGCTGTAATACTAATTGCAATTATGCCGAATTGCCATGTAGAGATCTATCCTCTAAAGATTATTAAACTAGTGATAAGACACTGCCATAAATAGGAATAGCATTTAAATTTCATTATATCTTATTTCCTATTAATTTGTAAGAAGATGATAGGTTAACAGCAGTCACGTGGAGACAACCTTAATACATAATGGAAGAAACACTTATTAAGGTAGATCCAGTGTTTTAGAAATCTGAGTCAAACCAAACTTTTTTATAATTTAAACAGTTAAAACAACTTGAACTTATAAACTTACTACATAAACCAAAACACTTATACCTTTTCACGTTTGTTTTCCTATAGTGAGCTACAGCTCACAAGGTCCAAACATTCAAAAGCCAAATTTTAACACATTGACGCAGGATCTCATAATTTAATAATTTATGCACCAAAACACGTTATCTAGGTTATAATTTAAGAAAATCATATGATTGCCGTTAAATGAAAGAGTCTTACTGATCTGATACAGAAAAGATACAAAAGATATTACATTTATCCTTCACACGACATTTGCTTTGGTTTATCTAAATTGACCAGCTAGTTTTTGTTTCAACAGTCTCTTGAACATGTACATGTATACCCCTATATTGATTGGCTAGTTTACAAGCCATAAACCAATGCACACCTCACATATACTTGGTGCATAATCCTCTGCATTGTATTACATGATGTACTGTGGAATAATTTTTGTTCGTGGAGGTCAATGTTCGTGGGTAGTCAAAATTTGCTTGGTTCGTGGGGACGGAATTTCGTTGGTAGTATAATCAGGATAATTTCATACTGGGCAAAATTGTTCACCGGGCCAGAAAATAAAATTGTTCATATACTTTACAAATATTTATTGATACAATGTAATATTGACATTTCTAAGAACCCATTGATTGATTGTATACATTCTATTTTTGATAAGTGTGGTTTTTCAAATATTTGGAATGAACAATAATTGTAAATGTTAATTGGATTACAAATTCTGTCAAGCAAAGGCTTAAAGACCAGTTTGTGCAGAAATGGTCGGCTGAGATTGCAAATTCTTCAAAAGGTCATATATATAAAACTTTCAAATTCACTTTTGGATATGAAAAATATTTGAGTATTCTACCATCAAAACTTCGAAAAATACTTGTTAAATTTCGAACGTCGAATCACCGACTTCCTGTAGAAACTGGTAGATGGTTAGGCATTCCTCTAAATGAGAGATGTTGCACATTATGTAATAACAATCAAATAGCTGATGAAATGCACTTTATATTAGAATGTAATGCTCTTTCATGTATTAGACAAAAATACTTGGAACCTAGATTTTGTGAAAGACCAAACACTAATTATTGTCTACTTTAAAACTTAAAAAACTATAAAAAAAACTGTTTATTTATAAATGAAATTTCCGAATCAGTCTGTCCTCCTTGAACATTCGTACTTTTTTGTAGGGTGGGGGGCTAAACTTATCAAAAATCTTGACAAGCAAAAAAAAAAAAAGGTCTTTGGTTTATGGTTATGTATAACTTTGCTTTAAAAAGCCCCCCCCCCCCCCCCCCCCCCTTCGGTTCGGACGCCTTTGTCAAATTGTGAAAGAACATCATTTTTCTGCACATGTAGGAACTCAAGGACAAAAAGCCTTGAGTATCAAGACACTTTCGTGAAGCAAGAATGTGCAGCTAATGGTCCTTACTCAGCCATTAACTGTGAGTGAAGGACGATATGATATACAATGCATTTATATATGCGAGTAGATAGGAGAGTGTGTTGTAACTACCAATTAATTACGTCATTACAATAATGAGAGATAATTAGCTATTGATAAAGGGTCAGGGGTATGACCCAAATATACTGAATACCTTCCACGTCGTTATACACGTATATTCATATTCTGTGAAGATCTTACGTTAAAGTTGTATTTCTCAATGTGTCGACCACTTCAGATCCACTTCCAATTTAGTTTTATTCACAGTTTCATATTCCAATGAATTACGCATGTAGATGTCCGAAACAAAAAGTTGAATGGAGTTCATTTATCTATTAAAACTATATATTAAAAAAACACCGCACATTTAGATTATATTTTAAATTTCAAATTTTAAACTTACATTAAAGCAAAAACATGCACGATATCGCCAATGACCTTGTGTACACACGATGCTGTATTTAACCAAAGGTTCAAGGTCGGTGCCATCGTTTGTAATAACGGATGACTGGGTGATTTTTCTTTGTATCATTTGCTTATGGAACCCCAAGTGTCGTAAATGAGGACGTTCACTTCCGGACGGGGACAGACGGCTCAGAATTCACCCACACTGTAGACAACCTTCTTGTGTACTACACGTTGCATATGAGCAAGTATTCCACTAATGAGTAGGCATTTCTGGACGTTTCTATGTGTTTGTTTACAGTAGAGAGCGTTTTCTATTTAAATGTAGCAACAAAAAATAGCATGTAAATATGACTGGTTCGTAGGTGCTTTTTTTCTTGATGGTGACGTCAAGATGTGACGTTATGAAAAAAACCTGAAATAAAAAGATCATGATGTTGCTTATTACACTGTATGAACTATAGCTCAACATTAAAATTTTATCTTAGAAATGAAAGATTATGTTTTATGGTTATACCTTGTAGTTATGATCCTTAAAAATGGATAAATTTTGAAAAAGAATTGCAACATATGTGACGATACCTGAATTTTTCGCTCATAACTGCAAATGTTAAGCCTTTTACGCATCTAGCTATGTCAAATAGTTTTGTTTTTTATTGTTTTCTTTCTCATGTGTTTTATATTACCACCAATGTTTTGCTCCTGCCAGTGGATTTAGGTTGATGAGTCTTGAACAAGGGCTGGACCTTCCCAGGATGCACTTCAACAAATGGCGATGAGAGATTCGCCACTGTAACTGTCGGAATCGAGCAAAAGAATACAAATCACGACGAAGCACTCAACAATGAACCCAAACTTATACAAGAACAGAAACTTATTGACCGATTTTACAGTAATTGTACAGACAATTAAAACTAGCCATTAAAGAAACTCAGACGTTTCACTTAAGACAGGTAGATCATACTCCGTTTTTTTTTTGTCCTTTGTTTATTTTTGTTTGTTTTGATTGATTTTTAAACATTTTAAAAATTTGAAGTATTTTATGCAATCTATAAAAAAAATTAACAACTGTGTTTTATCAGAGACTCCGTATATCCATTGATAATTCGACATTGTTAAAAAATAAAAAAAAAATAACAAATGTCAATGATAATTTTCACATGCATTTTTTTCTTGTAAATTTCAAAGATATAAAAAGAATTTTACCCATAGAATTTCTAAACAAATACAAAATATTGAAATACAAACCGAAACCTTTAAGACAGGCAGTCTGATACAAAGTGTACATTTTCATACTAGCTTCTTGTTCATTTGCCATTTCTGATGTGTATACTGATAAATATCCAAGCATTGCTCGTTACGACTTTCATTAAAGAACTTAATATTCTTTTTATAGCAAAACACGTGCTCAATTAAAATTAAAAAGGGACAAACAAATCGAAAAGGATCATAATAAATATATAATTTATGCATTGATGTAACCATAACAACCGTATCCATTTTGTTAATAAAAGTAAAAATGTAAATTTTTCTAAAGTCAGCACCTTAATAGGCAAAATGTGTTTTTGCAACTTTAGACACCTATCGGTTGATACTGTAAAATGTGTGTTTTCGCACAGTTACGATTGTAAGATTTCGCGTCGTTCTATATTCGCGCTAACTTTGTTGTTGTTAAAGAGACTCAACTTGCGGTTTTGACGCGAAAATAAGCGGGAGAATATTTCCATCTATATAAAAGTAGAATGCTATTAAGTTACTGATTTCAGCTTATGTCAACTGGAATAGCGGATCATCCACAAACTACTTCAAAGAAGTTGATATGAGTCATGGTTGGTTTTCTTTTTGTGCCACTTGTCTTGATAATGTCAATTAAAATCAAACCTTTACCATGAAAAAAAAATCATAGGACAAACGAATAAAACTAACAGATAAATTAGAAAAGTAAAGACATTGCCAACAAGACATGTGAGATAAACCTGCCTTCAACATGCTAGACTGATATAAAATCACTGGAAAGCGGTTAACAAGCTTGTTGTCAAGTTTCAGTATTTTTTGTTTTGTCATCAGATATATCGTTCCATTGTCCAACTCTATAGATCAAAACTCAGTTCGTGTTTCCTTCAATAATAAACGTAACACATGGTTCAAAATGTGAAATTTTATCATTTTTTTTAAATGTGACATACGCATATTACTCTCAATGCTTTGGTTTGCCATTATATTTAGGTAGCGTTTTGACTAAGCATCCGGTTTCACAGTAGTTTTGTTAACAAGACATATTTTTAGCGTTTAGCTTATACGCTAACATCATAAAAAACTATTACCCAGCATCACTCTAAATTTGAAAGATAATTCTTTTAGTAGTGTGAGTATTGAAGGAATGCAGTGTCGCTGTCATTATAGAATGACAGAAAAATGGATACTAATTTTGGAATCTTGTGCTGAGTGCGAAAAAAAGACGGAAAAGTGGCGCTCACCTGGCTAGGGGACAGACTTGAAGGAATTCTACCTACAGGGAAGACGCATCACTCGGGGTTGGTGCCTGGGTAATGACTGGTCTTGTTACCGTGTATGCAGTCACGGCCATGGTGACGTGCAACAGTTGGTAACCTGCAGTGTAAAGATCTAATCCTGGAAACAAATAAAAAACCAAATGTTTATATGTTTAGAGAGAGAGAGAGAGAGAGAGAGAGAGAGAGAGAGAGAGAGAGAGAGCCACGGGTTTTGTGTCGATTTTACTTCCACTAACGGCTGAAGCTTGCAACGATGATTGGGAGGGGGGGTTATAAGTTTCTTTCTTTCTACAACTGAAACTGGATAAAATATGTGCTATGTTTGATTAAATTTAGATATTCCTGAATATTTTCTACAACCTTCTTTTGTGTCTGATGGGCTTGATGATTTTTAACTCGGACACAACATACTTTAGAATTCTATGTTACCCCGTAGTACAGTAGCGATAGGGATAAGGTATATGTACCATAAGCAATAGTTACGAAAAAGGTTAACATCATGACATGTGTTTGTACTAGTATTACGCAACATGCGAATCTTAGTAGATTTTGGCATGGTTTTTATTTATGTCGTCTCTCATATTTAATATTTAAAATCCATTATTAATACTTATTTATAAAGGAAACCGAACAACAGATACATGTTCATTTACATTCTGTACCGCGACCGTTATTTTCTTGTCGACTTTCTGGAAAAAAGAGTTGCAAGTGATCGCAAGGTTATATTATCTATGTAAACACGGCTAGACGAACCTATCTTTGCTTTCCATTGGTTTGTCAATGCTTGGATATTCACTACCAACAACAGTGTCTGTAAGAAAACTAATATTTACCTCGCATGCCTGACTGTTTTTATACAACATGTCTGCAACTGTTTCTTCAACGAATTGCCAATATCTATCATATATATATAATCGCACCTGGACCAAGTTTAAATTGACTAGAGATTTCGTTTACCCTTGAGTCAAGTGACGGCATTGTATTTAGCCACACTCTGAAAGGAACAAAAGCCTGCTATCTTAATTATTTTTCTTTGTGGAAGACATAAGTAAAACATCAACACACCAGTGTTAAAAGACAATTAGTGTTTTGTTCGGTTCCTTTCTTTTGAGAGGAGAATATTATGTATCCTTAGGGTTGTTTTATATTTTCCAGATTTCATAATCGGTTAATCCACAAAAAAATTAGATTACATAATTGTATGATGGCCTCAAGGTTTAGCAAAACAAAACAAAAAATAACCCAGTGTATGTTTTATGCTCAACCTCAGCTATCCAAAGAGGAATGTTAATAAATTGACTGTGTGTGAAGTCGGAGTCTGTGGTTTGAAGACCATAATTATCCCTGTGTCTAAAATATTCGGGTTTCATTAAAAATCTTTGCATGAAAGTAGTAGAACAGACGTTGTGGTCGATAAAAAGCAATAAACACACAAAACAAAGTGATTCCAAACATGGTATTCAAACGGCAGTCGGTTTGTGGGACGCAGTTTGCAATTCCCAATGCAAAAGTGAATTGAATTTTATACATTCCAGTTCACATTTTCCGGAGTTTAGAATTACAAATTGCGTTCCAAAAATGGAAAGCCCATTCGAGCGCCTTCTGTATTGATGTATGTATTAGGGAGTCGACGTCGTCGTGAACTCAATACACTTGTCTGTACTAAATATAGGTAATGTAGGACTAGTATCATGAAGAAGTTTGAGTTACTAGATTGGAGACCAAAAAATAGAAAATAATATCTCTCGTTATCACGTATAAAAACAAAAGCAAAAGACATACTAATTCTTACAAGAATAGAGCTATGTAAATTTCTTCAAAATATCATTAAAAATTTATTTCTTTTACGGGGCTGAAGTTGTTCAATGAGAAAAGGAATAGATTATGATAAAGCAAAACATTTGATCGTTGTTGTTTTTGTTTGTTGTTTAAAGGATAGAGTATAATCAACGCAAAAAAAAAATGATCGTTGTTGGTTTTTGTTTTTGGTATGTTTGTCTTTGTTTTTTAATTATTTTCTATTTTCGTATTTATGTCAGTAAATTTATAATTTTCTTTTGATCAACCGGATAAAAAAATTTAAATTGCATAAGGGACAATTGTCAAAGGCATATCAACAGAATCTAATTTAGATATATGTTATGAAAGTCTAGAAAAAATTAGTCTGCGATTTTAAAGCTTAGAGTTCGTATTGCAAACAAATCTTTCGCTTTGTCCAAAAATTTTACAAAAAAAACCCAACAAAGCAATATAATTGATTTTTTATGATCAGATCCTAGAAAATAAGAAATGTGTGGTATCGATTGTCGGGCTTTATTTTACGATTCTTAGTGATAAAACGGAACAGAAATAGGGATTAGCACAGATGGAAGTTAGTAAGACGTTATGTAAACAATACGGAGATATATTTGCCAAAAAAAAAAATGATCAAATGAATAGAAATAGAAGCCTTTGCTCCAGATGTCTTTCAATAAAAATAAAAGCAGGTGTACTTTTTGGTAGAAATTCAATACTTAAGGATTTATAAAAAAGATGCGACAAATTTTGATGACGCGATGGGTCATTAACCGATTTAGAAGAAGAAAATTTTTTTGGGATCGCAGTGAACCAAGATATGTGTTAATTCGTAGAACAAAACATCACCAAGATGCTTGGAATTTTTGCATTATGCAATAAAAATGAAGAATCGCTGGATTTATTGCACAAGAAAAGACGAGAACATCAACAACTATAAAACGATTGAGATAAATTTGTCAATTAGATAGTTTGAGTAATGCGCAAAATCGCGAATAAACAAAGAGAGATTCAGTACAGTTCCTGAACTGCTCTGAATTCAAATAACAGACGTCAACAACTATCAGTCTTGTTCAGATTAGACAAACTCTCTATTTTCTCAAACCATGCCTTATATATATACAGTGTCCCAAAATATCTTTTACCATTTAAAATACATGTATATCTGAATAAGATAATGATTGGCCAAAACTCGTAAATTGGAACTCAAATAAAAAGTAAATAAATAGTTAATTTTTCCCCAACAAATTGTATAGGAGAAAAACATGTCTTTTATTAAATTATGAAGTCACAAAATTGCAACATATATATAATGCGCAGTACAGTTAAGGCGGTCAATAAAAATATCGGCAAATTTTTGTGATGAAAACACGTATACTTTAGTTAAACTGGCATGCCATTTTTAAAATCAATAACAGTCACTCAAATGCAATATATTTCTAAAATATATATATTACAGTACAATATTTTATGTTCATAGTGGTCACGTGATATGGCAGTCGCATGGTACAAGCAAATGTATTTGTGGTTTTGAGGTCATTTAAAAAATTCAATATTGCAAGGGCATAATCATGTCAAAATTCACAACTGAATTATGAAATAACTTGATGTTATATCGTAGATTTTGAAAAACGGTGCGAACTTTTTAGGATAAGAATATTTGTTAGTAGAAACCGTAATTTATAATGCATATGTTGAATAATGTTGAAGGTCACAGGGTTAATTTCATTAAAAAATAATTAATTTGTAAGATTTTACAAGGATCGTAGAAGTTTTTAAGTTACATAGCATATTTCAAATTCACATGTAAAAGTTTGTCGGGATCAGGTAAGTGTATGCCCTTGCAATTAAGTGATTTATTTAGGTACTCATATTTTAGATATACGATATTTTATACAAAACCGAGGTGGCTTCTTTATACGATGCATACTTTTAACAAAATGAAAATAAGACTATATAGGTAGCATTCTACTAATAATAATTTTAAACAAAATATTCATTTATACTTTTCCGTTAATGTATGACATTTATTTTTCTTCGCTATAAAACTGCACGATAGCCTTCAATGATTTAACTTAATGCGTCATTTTGAAGCATATGACGTCATATTTTGTAGTACAGCGAGAACGACATCTCGCTTATTTTTCAGTGTGTACGATATAACGGACATCAAAATTGTAAGTAATAGCATTTGTTGTTTTTAATTTAAAGATTAGTATAAGTTAATTTTACTATAAAAATAGATTAATAAGTACTTTCGAGGTTTGTAATATACTGTGATGTCATAATGCACATTTCCCGTACTTTTTGTCTGAACGGAGTTTATTGACAGCCTTAACTGTGCTGCGTGAATGTATAATGAAGGGATATTGAACAATTTCGAATCATTTTAAACTAGTTAAATATGTATTGCTAGATAACAACGAAAGTGAAATGAACCAAATTCACATGACTGACAACATATATACAGTAAAAAGCCGGTCATTTTGCACCTTAATTTTTTATAGAGTTAACTCCCCTTGATAAAAAAAGAAAATTTAAAGTTTGTCAAAATATTTGCGGTAAATGATGTATTTTATTTCATATTTTAAGAAAGAGAAAGTTTATGCATGTATTAACCAAGGGAGTTTTACGAAATTTAAGTTACTTTTTATAATATCTGAATAAATCATACGTTACTCATAGCCTTCAATGCAAAATTTAAGGTGTAATTAGTTGGACCATATTCAAAATTTTGAAAATTCCTTTGGTGAGGTATTTTATTTGATAACAACTTCAAAATAATATCATGATTAAGAATATCGGACTATTCATTTATTAGGTACAAAATATGGTCGTTATACTTCGAATACCTTAAAATGAATCGGACAAGAGATTCCATATATAGTTGTGCGAATTATGAAATAAGAAGACCATTGGGAAAAACAACTCAACAAGAAAAAATTCTTTAAGTTGTGAAAAGATTTTAGAAACTTCGATCCGTACAGAGGAATATTAATCAACATGTCGACGTTGTCATTGATAAACGTTGTTAAAATGGTTCTATAGTTAGCAACATGTTAAAAACAGAAAGGTATTGATGAATCAGAATTCATGGTACCATGATGCAAACTAATTAAAAGCAATTTTTAAGCAGTCTATATATACATCATTCACCTTTATTACATGCAAGTGTTGAATTAAACATTTCCCGAAGATGTTACAGGAATATTAGTTTCTATCTAACAAAATATAAGTAGTCGTAAAACAGTTTTCCTAAGTGTCTTTGACAATTGAGTGCTAAATACACAATGTACATGACTGTGCCATTTACTGGAAACGAGGAGCAAAATGTATTACAAACAATTTTGCAGTTACATACAGAATAGATATGCAGAGAAATACGTTATAATGCTGAGGCGTATTCTATCGTTCTTGTAGTTATGTATATCATAGCTATACACGTGTCGGTACATGTATAAGACACTAGATGTAGTAAGCCGGAAGCTAGAGTAAAATTCCTCCGATCAGAAAATGTAGTGCACCGGGTAACCCTATCTCTAGAGGTAGTAAACGTCTTTTATTATCCCCCCTTAGTCATCTGATCCCAGGAATGAGCAAGAGTACAGAGAGTTACTCAGAATACATCAAACGAACGTTCATGTTACAAAGATCTTTCCCCTGGCGTTTCGACCTGGAGAATAATTACTTTTCGTAAAGTTAAAACACTTCATTTCGACATAGATTACTTTTGCAATGATTTTCTAAATTTGTCTGTTTTATTCTTGAGTTTTTGTTATTTTTACAACAGACAGATGCATGCTAATTTTTTGAAGTTTTTTGTACGAGTTTTTCTTTTCAAGTAAACTCAGAATTAAAACAACCACGCTCATGCCACCTAATACCGCAATCAAATATGACGTTGTGGGGAGAATTATAATTTGTTTTAAAAAAGAAACAATCCGGAATATCATAGTAACCGTTGTTAGACTAAATGAGTAACTTCTTTTTAATAAAAATAAACAAAGTTTTCTGCGTGCGTGCTCTTATGTGTACCACAAGAATCTAACACAGCTGTTAAGGAGGAAAACCAAGAAACAAACCTTCAGATCTAGAGGGGGAAATCTTTTTTAAGATTGTGTCATAAAATTGCAATAATCGTTATGTTAATCCCAAAGTGAAAAATCCTATCGTACGAGAAAATCTCCACCGTAAGTGTTGACTCGACCGGCCAAACCCTTTTGAATGAGCATGAATAATACAACCTTTAAATTATAATTTCTTGCTTGATTCATAAAATTTTGCGCTGAACGACCATGTCCTTGTTTAGATAATTTGGTCGTATTGTACGAGTCATGGGACCTCCCTGCACGAGATTGCCTGACGGTGTTACACACGGGCAGACAAGGGTGGACTTGAGAACCCGACAGGGTTCGGTTACATCTCCATGGATGTGTCATTCATTGACTGCATATTGACAGGTGCGTGTGCGGTATACTATATTATAAGGTCATGAAGTTTTTCTAAATGGTAAATTATACAGCCATTTAAAAATTCCTCAAAATTCAACATACTATAAAATAATATTCAACAAAACACGAGTTTCAGAAATCGATAGTTTGTAATCGTTTAGATAAGTTCAATTTCGGTGCATACATGAGCGTATTATCAGACAAAAGTAGCAATATGGAAAATGTTTGCGGCGAAGAAAAAAAGTTGTTTGCAAAGCTCTATGTACTGACCCACATTTTTGTCAATGACATGTTTTTGTGGTTGTTTTGTTGTTGTTTTATTTGTTGTTTTTTTTTCTTGTTGTGGTTGTTACAATTAAGGTGTTATAGTATATACGTTTCTCAATGTTCTGGCAATACGACAATTTTAAAAACCATTCGAAAGTCAGTAAATTTTTAACAATCATGCACAAATAAAGAGATTTATTGTAACTAAAGCTCAGAGTTGTGAGAATTCTGCCAAATATTTGTCCTCATGCATACCAACAGTACTACCAGTGCGGGCATAACTCATCACCGAAAAACGCCGGGTTCGTTTATATCTATGCCGTGAAGTGACATTTCTTATTGCCACCGAGCACCAGTTGTCTCCCTTCATTACATCCGGGCATCTGCTGTAATGAAGTCCATCTTTTGCACCAAATGTCAGATGTCAGGGGAGATAAACACAAAAAGGTGACTAATACTGGTATCTAATCAAATTCTGCGGAACACCTCTCCTGATGCCGCGTAAACTTCGGTGCCAAAAAAAAAGGGGGCAACTGCTGCAAGTAACTAGTCACATCACGTACTCATGAAATTCACTTATCATCAAAATAATTTTTAGAGAAAAATAATGAAAACCGTTACCATTTCTCATTGATAATTTCTATTTCTTTTGAGTTTCCGTTTACACTACAGACCACATAAAAAAAAGCAGCACATTACCCATTCAAGTATCTGGGTGTTTCAGAAACTGGGGGTCTAAGCTATTGAACGCATTCCATTGTGTTGAATACAATCGTTATAAAAAGTGACAGTATCACTATTACACTCTCTTTGTCATACAATTAACCTTTTATCTGTGCCTATCTCCTGCAGTCTCAGACACATATCTATGACTGCTATTGAATCCAACGAATATCACTTGATCGGCTGTTACATTGCTTTAAATGGTTTGAAATGAAAGGATGATCGAATGTCTCTTGGGACAGAATATCAAGAACGCACTGACGTTTCCAGTTAAGGGTTGTGTACGCTAAAAGTTTAACAAGAAACTTGGGGTTTTTGGGTTGTTTCTTTTTAAATAAAAAGTACGAATCTTGTGGTGATGATATTGAGCACCAAATAAAACCGAACTGCACTGGCAATTTAAAATAATTAGAATTTTAAGGAATTTTATTTAAAAAGAATTTTAATTCAAAAGTATTCTAAAATTTTAGGCTTTTTTCAAGCATTGAATGATCAGCATTTTTAAAAACCATTTAATGATTTTTGAAATAGTCTCTAAAACTTCAAATTTATTTAAATTAAACTTTAATTAGTTATTTTTAAAAAACGATCGTCCGATATCTATTTCGCGTTCGCCACGGTCACGACCCAAGTAGTGAAATTAGAGAGCACATGTTTCTTTACCAAGTCCTTGGTATTAGAAATTAGAAAGTTTTGAAACCGAAAAAAAAAGTCCAACATTATAATCGGGCCATCGATCTTTCTTTTTCTAGTAATTCAACGCAAACTAGATAAAATGTAATTTTTATTTAACATAAATAAAACATAATATGTCAGAAATATGAGCAGCTTTTAGTATTGTGCTTAAATAGTTAAATAGATAAAAATAACTTTTTTAATGACGCAATATATAAAAGATCGTTTAGAATACTTTTTTTTTAATTATCAAAGCCATTTCCCTCTCTATAGACAAGAGTGGACAATGATTTCTGTAAATGATAACCAAAGATGATACCAAAAAATCAATTGAATCTGTAAGAGAAAAAAATTGGATGAAATCAAAACAAATTAACAAATCTAGTAACTTGTCATGGAAAAGATTCGTAAATTGAGAGATATATAAAAAAAAAGTTGGTTGGTATCAGTTTTGAAATTAACTGAGCTGAGAGTACATACAATTTTAGTATTCAAAGTTGTTTAAAACATTGTGGATTTTCGTTTTCCTTTAAAATTTATAATCATGAAGAAATACTATAGTCAGTGTCATAAATTTTAAGCGAACACTTTAGAATCACTATTGGACTGATTCAGTAATATTTTTCAAATTTCGCTCAATTTTTAACTAAAGTAGCCCAATGTATTTTTTATCATGCTGAAATGGTGCCCGTTGGTAGGCTACCGATAATGAAATGCTATAAACATGGTAAATATATACATGTATGATCAGGCATGTAGCAACTGGGGTGGGGTTGCCAGTCGACCCTTTTCTCTTATTATAGATTTGTACTCTGTCTCAGTATTTAAAACAGCTGTTCTGTCGTCACCAAATTTCCTCATCTAATTCTCGGCCTAATTACCGCTGATATTTGCACTTAGATGATAGATTTGAGTTGAGAAATTAAAAATGTTGGTGACGGTAGGACCTGGCGTTGTAAGAGTATGTTAAAAGTTTAAATAAATTATTGAAAGGTCAATGCAGGCACGTAGGATCAGAGGGGCCGGGAACCCCCCCCCCCCAACCCTCAACTTTCTCTCGCAGCAGAGAACAGTTAAATATAAAGTATTCCAATTCTGTGCAAAAGAAAGAAGTGAGATGGATAAGTTCAATACAGACTGGGATATTTGGACCCCTGTGATTAACTTCTCTCTCTCTCTCTCTCTCTCTCTCTCTCTCTCTCTCTCTCTCTCTCTCTCTCTCTCTGTATTTTTTTTTTCTTAGTAAACATTCATTATATATATGCATTGTTGATGCAATTGTTTCAATGCACTGTTAAACATACTTAATTTGTATCCTTGAAAATTTGTGATGTATGCAGAAGCAGTTGGCTTATTAATATGTTTGTATTATAAAATTTGAATTAAAAAAAACTTTCTATCGCAGTAAACTTTTTCTTTTCAAAATTTAAGTAAATTGAGAGAGTTATATTGGCCTCACACTTTTTTGGGAGCCTTTAAAAATTTAATTCGAAGGGAAGGAAATTAACAGTGAAATTGTTGTTTGTTTTTTTTTATGAAGTTATAGGTATGAAATGCTCCCCCCCCCCCCACCCGTATTAAGATTTCCATGATTTTGAGAAGCTGTTTTGTTTGTTTGTTTGTTTTTAACTTGTCAAGAACTTTTGGAAGAGCCCCCCCCCCCCCTTAAAAAAAAACCTATGCTACGTGCCTGCAATTATACATGCATCTTATATTACATTTTTTTTTTCATTATTTTAATTGCCAAGAATTTTGGGGAAACCTCCCCCCCCCCCCCATGAAAAACGATGAGCACTACGTACGTTCCTTTACCTGATATCATATACAATAGATATAATTATAAGTCATTCTCTTAAACTGAAACTGTTCCTTATATGGCTGGTTATATAGATTTATCAATGATCTTCTAGCCTAGCTACATATGTTTTACTGATCTTCTTTCTATACTTTGAAAGTATGAATCGTTTTTATTGCACAATTTTATTTTTTTTTTGCACAGATTTTATAGTCCTGAACATTTTCCGGGGGGGGGGTCCAATAAAAATTCAGTAATTAAATTTAAAAAATATAGTTAAAATACATTTCCACCTCATCCATGCATATCTCTCTACTTTACCTGTCGCACCTGACGCGCCTGTTATTACGGTCATGTGATGTACATTCCTATGGCTGTTCTATCCGTCGATCGCACATGGTTGCATACTTTTAAATAACATGTATAAAGTCATGTATGTAGATTTATAATTTGAATTGCAAACTCAACTCAGGTTGCATTCAAAACAGCATTTATTTCAATCATGCTTTTCATCGTTCTCTTTTAACGCGCCAAACCGCAAAACGAACATCAGAATTTTGTCAGGGTCTAAAAGGGAACAGCGGAAGTTGTGATTCAGAGATTGTTGTCACAAAATTGGAATTTCTTCTGTCGTTTTCAACAGCAGTTGCTTTCTGGTAAGGTTTAATTACGAAGTTCTAAGTATACATATTTATTTCTATAACCTATTTAATGAAATAACAGTGAAATGAATCCGGTTTGTTTTAAGGACATTGAAACCTCTACTCTGGTGGAAAAATTTATGTTGATTTATCAAAACTTAGGTTGATGCACACATATTATACATCCTCACCCACTTGCCGCATTGAATTTATTGCTTGAAAGAATTTTAAAAGAAATCTTTGAAATGTGTTTTTATTTTCATGACATGATGATTTGAATTTGAAACAATTTATTCCTATTGATCAACATTGCTGAGAAGCATCACTATTATTTTTGCTGCTATCAGTTTTATATATACTGCTGTGCAATCAGTTCTTGCCAAGTAACATTTTTTGCCAGTGCTTTTTTATGTTGTTTTATCAACACATAAAATTGTATACGAAAAATGACGTAACAAATTAACAATGTACTGGCGAGAAATGGTACCCGGCAAGAACTGGTCTCATGACAGTACCTATTTAGTAGCTCTGAGGATGATAGCAAGTTTATTGTTCTACGAGATAGCAACTATTTCATGATTAGGGTGAAGCCGAGAGAAATAGTTTCTGTAGAGGGGGATAGTTCACCTGTTATCATCCGAATTGTCAGTAAATAGCTATTTTTTTAAACCAATGAAAACTTCATTTGTCATCAATGCAGATTTTTTTCATGGTAAACAAATTAGAGTTATTGGACTTTGAATTTGACATAACGAATCAATGAAAATCGATTGCTGAAGGTGATTAATAGTTTTGATAACTATTCACCATGGCAGATAGCTTGGGATAGCAAGTTTATTCATTGTAATTTTTGATTAAAAATATTCTCAGAGGTATAATAAAATGTTATATATCATAAATATTTCACCTTCAGTGTCCGTTTTATATTAGTATGTGTACATGCATGCATCCTCAGTAATATGATGTAACTTGGACTATGGACTTCAAAGTGGGAAAATTAATCTGTTTCCCAATGTTGCATGTAGTTGGTTTTATTTTGGATGTTTTCTTGGTTTTTCATTCAAAATGTGTGAAAATGAAAACTATGTATTACAAATGAACTACTTGTTCAAATAAATCCAGAGGAATACATCTCTGAAAAACATGTACTTTATGTTCACAAACCTACGTACTTTATGTATGTTAACATTTAGGAATGCATGTACCGGTAGCCATATTTGAGACTTTGAGGACATACAGTACACATTTAATTTAAGGGATATGTTTTTTTTCAAATTGATTGTTATCTTATTTAATGCTAGTATACAATAGTCATTGTTAGATAAAATATGTAATAGAATTTGGGTTATTATTAACTAAACCATAAAATTAAAAAATCACGTGTCTAACATTGCTGTTTGATAATACAAATTACACTTGCTCTAAACCTGTAATGAGAAGCTTTATATGGACCATATTAATATCCAACAGTTGTGTATCATGATTTGTTTTTCTTTTAGCTGCAGTAAGCTATGAGTGTTGGTTCCCCTATGGTGGGGTCCCTGCAGGTAAAATGGGACCCCAAGAATCTGGAGATTCGAACCATGTCTGTAGAAAAGACCTTGGAACCACTGGTCACTCAGGTAAGGGGGATAAAGAGGCGCAAGTAAAGTTTAGGGCTTTTGGTATTTTTCCAATTAGATGATATTTTGAAGAATTTGTACAATATTTTTTGTTTTTTTATTTTTTATTTCTCAGGTAAATATTGCTTTAAGTAAATATTGTTATTCAGTCTCCTGAATTTGATAGGAGAGTTCTAAATAAAAAGAGTTCAAAGTATTCTGATTTTATGATAAAGCATCCTCCTCATCTAAATATCAAATAAGAGTTGCAAAATCCCATACTCATCTTGTAAATTTAATATAAAATGAATTTTGATAATCTTTTGTAGGTGACTACGTTGGTGAATCAAAAAAGCCCTTCAAACAAGAAGAAGGGCAGATCAAAGAAAGCCCATGTTTTGAGTGCCGCTGTACAGAAAGCTACAGAGAATTTTATCGCAAGGGGAGAGGAAATAGCCAACGAAAACCCAGACATTAGGGTGGATATGATGGCAGCTGTTGATGAAGTCAGAAAAACAGGTCAGTTATGAGTAAACCGTATCGCGGATCATTTTTGAAATAAATTAAGTTGTTCGGTTACTAGGTGGACTTCATGTTTGCACAATGATGTGTATCTATTGGTGTATTTTGAAAAGTTTGAAAACACATCTGTGTTCAAAAGCAACCTTTCACACATGTTTTGTTTGTGCTGGGGGGTCATACACAGGCATGTTTTATTTTAATGATTGAAGCCATCACATTGTACAACAGGAGGGATACTCTGTATTACTGTAGGTGAGGTGATGAGGGACTCCTCCACAGAATTCGCTGCTGACCCCTGCTCCCTGTCCAAGAGAGGAGCCATGGTCCGGGCCGCCAGGGCTCTCCTGTCAGCTGTCACTCGACTACTGATTCTAGCAGATATGGTTGATGTCCATCTATTACTGAAATCCCTCAGAATGGTTTGTTTTGATACAAAAACTTTTAAATTAATGTCACATTATGTTTTGATGCAATCTGCTTAGCAAGTAAGCAACTGTTAAGTATATATAAATTAAAAGTATTCTTGCTGAAAGTTTTAGTTTTTATACCTTTTCATTGTGATTCATATTCTAAGAATAAGGAAACATTAAGATGTACCTGTATTTAAACTTGTCAAGTAAGCAAATAGTCAATGTATTTTTTTGCATGTGCATGAAAAGCTATTAAAGAAGACCATTTACATTATTACAGGTTGAAGGTGACTTGGACAGAGTCCGTAATGCTACGAGTCAGCAGGAACTGATGTCCAGTTTCAAAGACCTAGGAGAGAGCCTGGTAGATCTTGCTCAGCGGGCTGCTCAAAGACAAAATGTACGTCGTCTTCCAAATCATAAAACACTCTAGTTATGTACTCGGTGATACAATGTAGATTATTACTCTTTGTCTATAACACAGTTGACAAGGCTCAAGATATAAACTATATGTACTTGTGGTTTGCTATTTGTACTTAGATTAAGATAAAAGATATTTGTATGAAGAAGTGCTGTACTGTTGTGGAGAATGCTTAGGTTTTATTTCAGTAGTAGTGTATTAAGTGCTCAGAAACATTAACTAAGAATTTCTCACAAGGAAAAACTCAAGAATACCTTGCTATCAGAGCTAATAAATCTTGTTTGCATTTCATTGCAGAGAGGAATGTAGTGTTGTATAATATTAATTAATAGACAACTTTCCCATGAAATCTGTAGACTAGTTTGTTTAGAAAACAACTATCACATGTTTGATCTGTTATAAATAGATCCTCGCATAAGGTGACCCATTAGCATCACAGTCAAGCACCCAGGGGGTGTTTTTATGTGAGTGCCTGCGAGAGTTGTTGGTGTAATTTGTTGGTTAATTATGTGACGTCTCTACAGGATCTGAAGGACCCCAGGAGAAGAGACGACTTAGCTGCTGCCAGGGCCGTCCTCAAGAAGAACAGTATGATGCTGCTCACCACTTCAAAGGTAGCTATTAATGAATGGGAAATGTGACCAGAAAGTGCATTGTGGGTGGAGAGAGAGAATATGTGTATATAGATAGAGCAGTGGGACTTGTTTCGTGTTTTATTCATTACCTGATGGAGTGGAGGAGTTCATTGACAATGTTTTTCATTAAGAAGTTGCTGTGTTTACAAAAAAAGAGAGACAATTATTACGCAAGTAGGCGAAGATCCAGCCAAGTGGTTATGCAATAGAAAAATGAATTAAATGAGCATCTTTATTCCTCCTTGTAAAAAATGAATGACAAAATGAATTACTGTAAATGTTTACGTTAATCATGGCGTTAACATGTGTAGTTGATATTTAAGCATGACTGACCTTTGTTCCTGTATAAAGAGGATAAAAGCAGTTATCTTGTTTAAGGATGATGAGTGCAATATTATTTGGTTTCAGGCGTACGTGAGACACCCAGAGCTTGCCCCTGCCAAATCCAACAGGGACTATGCCTACCAGCAGCTTGTGGATGCTGTCAACACTATATCGGGGGTGGCCCAGGCCTCTGGGGCCTCTGATGCTCACCCGTATGAGGGGGCAGGAGAATTAGCCTCAGCTCTTGATGAATTAATGGTAAGAACACAGTAGTGCATGTACATGCAGATATGGAGACCAATAAACAAATTTATGATTGTGAATTTTATGATGATTGTTATTTGAGATGTAAAAATTAATCCATAGTTAAAAAAAAATTAACATTACCTTAATAAAATTGCAAAATATTTTTAACCCCACCACACGTAAAAAATTAAAATTTGAATTTTTTTGTAAGTATTTAACAATCAATATTTTAGCAAAAAATAATCATGGATCCCCTGACCTACAATGAAGTGAGAACGAGGCCATCATTAGAGGAACGCCTGGAGAGCATCATCAGTGGAGCTGCTCTAATGGCCGACTCTTCCTGCACGAGGGACGATCGCAGGGAGAGGATCGTACAGGAGTGTAATGCTGTCAGACAGGCACTTCAAGACCTGCTAACGGAGTACATGAACAATGTAAGCTGCTTCAAATTGTCACCAAATGCTGAAACATTGAAGTAGTAGTATTTGGTCTTTACAAAGGGGGAAAACTCACCCATTTAATTCGACATTTGTTAAGGTATTTTTAGACCATCATTTATGGGTACAATCGAAGAGGAATTGCTTCATTTAGAAATTTGTGCTGATTATTATAATTTTAATTTTTGTCTTTGCAAGATCGCATAATCCAATTTATTTATAAAAAAAGGTTAAATATATTTTATGGAAAAAGGAATTGATGAATAAGAAATAGTATAAAATACATGAAGCAATTTTTGTTATATAATCAGATATTGTTATGTTAAAATAATCAATAAAGTGTTTCGTTATTTTATATATTAGATCATAAAGAAGGTTTGGATTTCAAATTGAATTAATATTGTATAATAAATTCAGTGCAGGAAGCCACATACAAGTAAATTCAAGTCTCAGGTAACATTGGAATGTTTTGAATTATAGGAATTTTCCATAGATTATCAATGTATGAATTTAAAACTGTATTGGCCCATTTCCAGTTTGTATAAAAGTCATTCTAAATAACCCACTCGTAGTTTTCTGTTCAATAATTCATCTTTTTGCCACATGCTTCATTCTAAACTATGTTATAGAAAGTGAAAATGCTTGAAGTTGCCTATTGAGTCAAATTTTTGTGTTACATGTTTCATGTACTTTGGAATGTTTCTATTTGCACCATAGAGTGTTAAGTTTTATTATTTATCATATTATTTTGGTGAAAAAAAATGAATAAGTTGCTTGAATAAAAAAATTGGCATGCTATTGTAAATGTTAGATCATTTAAATGAGTTGAACTTTAATGCATTGCCATGTAATATATGTACATGTGTTATGAGGAACTCTGACTGTAAATTGTTTATTCATTTTCCTCCATTGAGATTTTCATGATAAAAATGTTGGCATTTTTATACAGTGTATGTGTACAGTATTAAGCATGTGCATGAAGATACCCTACTAATTTGTTATTTATGAGCTTGTGCGACAAGATTTAAGGTCTTTGCTAGAAAATTCATTATCACCCAACCATATAAATTTTCCTTTTATAAGATGGGTGAATTTCCTTACCCATCTTACAAATCATCTCTCTTCAATTCAATGTTGATATTCCTTGTACGATGCAGTTACAAGGAATGCTAGTAATTGTGATATTTCCCCCTGCAGCATATACAAGTACATGATTGATATTTGTAGCAAGGAAGAAGTGAGGTCAGTGACGATCTACAGAGAGCCATTGATAACATGGAGAGGAAGACCAAAGACCTAAAGAGACAGGTAGGAGGCCCCCTGTATAGATAGAATAAACTTTTTACAGGTATCACTAAGCTTTCATGAGATCATTACATACAGTACATTACATGTATACCGGTACATACAGTCAGTATAACCTTGTACAGGATTTTTGATGTTGTTTAAAATTTGCAGTAAATTTATACGACATTTGTCTTACAAATTATGAGAGTGAATTCTTGTACATGTATGTAAATTGGAAATTCATGCAGTATAACAAGATAATTCACCTTTGTTAAATTGTTTTAGCTGAGAAAAGCAGTGGTGGATCATGTTTCTGACTCGTTCCTTGAGACCAATGTCCCACTGTTAGTCCTGATAGAGGCTGCCAAGGCCGGGGATGAGAGGGGGGTGGAGGAATATGCCCAGGTGTTCGCTGACCATGCCAACAAACTGGTGGAGGTAGGATAAACATGAACAAATATGATGATGTATCAATTCAGAAATTGTAAAATACACTGAAATCAATTCTTGTTAATGAGATATGTAGCCCATTTGCATTGATACATTTGCTTATACGGTAATTGTTTCGGTAAAAGTTATAAATCTAATGAAGTATATTTAACATACACACATAATCAACAAAAAATCATATGTGCAATTAATGAAAAGATTAAAGAAGGAGATCTACTTTGTTTTGTTGTCTGTATGTACAGGTCCCGCATAAATGCATTATGATATAAACTTAATCTTTTTGTAGGTTGCCAATCTCGCCTGCTCCATGTCCAGCAATGCAGAAGGTGTGAAGATGGTGAGATTGACGGCAGCTGAGCTTGAGAGCCTCTGTCCACAGGTTAGTTCTTACTTTGTACAATCTGTACAAGTCAGGGGAGGCTTATACCTGCATTCCCTGATGTCATTGCCGCAGGTTAAAGTTGTACTGATGTCATTGCATTAGATGTCAATTGCTATGCCTTGTTACCCACTCTCCATGGGCCTAAACCTAGACTGAGTCGTAATATAGATTGTAAATTTAAATTTGATTTATTTTTTATGTAGGTCAAATCATGTAATGAAATATTGTAAAATTTTGAATAGAAATATATATTTTATATTCTAAACTGAACTTATAAGAAAATTGGTGATTTAATCTTTGAGTTAAATTTGTAGGTCATCAATGCAGCTCGTATTTTGGCCAGTCGACCCAGATCTAAGGTTGCTCAGGAGAACATGGATGTGTTCAAGGACGCCTGGGAGAGGGAGGTCCGAATCTTAACAGACGCAGTTGATGATATTACAACTATCCACGATTTCTTAGCTGTCTCAGGTGAGTTAACATTTTAATCAAATCAAAATTCAGAAAATCTTAGTGTTTTATATGAATCATATTTTTAATAAGAAAAAAGATGTCAAAATTTTTCCCTAGATATCATTCCAAAGAATTACTGACTTGCTTTGTTTTTTATTATATTAATTAAAAATAGAAAATCCAAGTTATAAATGTGGAAATAGAAAGTGATCATCGTAAGAAATATTTTTATTCACAGAGAGCCATATCCTAGAAGATGTCAACAAATGTGTGGTAGCGCTACAGGAGGGAGATGCAGACACACTTGACCGTACAGCAGGGGCCATCAGGGGGAGATCCTCCCGAGTCTGTAATGTGGTGACAGCAGAGATGGAAAATTACGAGGCAGGGGCATATGTGGACAGAGTAATGGAAGCAGTTGTAATGCTTAGGGACCAAGGTACTTACTTCTAAGTGGTTTGAAATAGGATATCACTCATATTTTATACCATGATTTTAATGTTGCTGATATGCTTATTGCACTGGGGACAATATTTTTTTATTTTCATATTTGTATTTACATGTATTATAGATATGATTTAAGAGCTGTTTCCTTTGGTTATGTCCATGATTGTAAAATCACAGATCTTCAGTTTTTACATGCAATGCTTTTGTTTTCCCTGCAGTGATGCCTAACTTTGCAGAAAAGGTGGAAGTAGCAGTGGATGCTCTCAGTTACAACCCTCCACGGGAAGTGGATGAGAATGAATTCATCGATGCCAGTCGACTTGTTTATGATGGAGTCCGGGATATCAGACAAGCAGTGCTACTAGACAGGGTAATTTCTTCTGTGGACATTATGCTTGTTATAGTGTGGCAGTTCAAACAGTGTATAGAAGGAACATGATTGATTTGTGTAGATCAATGCAAAATTGGGGATAGATTTTTTTTTTCTGATTATTGTTTTAGAGTTATTCTCAGATGTTAATTTAGAAAGTACATGTAACCCAATAATAAGTATAAGGATGATTCTAGAAATGTTGTTTATAAATTCTAGAGCCCTTCTATGACAATTTGTACAATAAATTGTGTAGTGAAATAATCATAATTGTTTACTGTCATCATTAATAGTAAAAAATGTTTTGTACTCTTTCTATTTTGAATGGGCAAAAATGAATTGCTTTGTTTAGATTGTTCCCAAAACATTCGTCTTTAATATAAAGATTTAAACAATGCAAACCTTGAGTTTTTCATGGGCCTTTCGGCATCTTTTCAGACTGAAGTTGAAACAGATTCAGAAGTTGAAGACGATCCATATGAAACCAGAAGCAAATGTGAGTACTAAGCAGACATTTACGATGAGTGGTCAGATATTTTGGAGGCATTTTATAGCAGAAAAAAATCACATATTGTATATTCCATTATTTACATTTTTCCAATTCAGCTTCAAGATCTAAAGGTGAAATTTTGATCTGATTTTGTTTTATCGGTAGCCTGATGATGGAATGTTTTCAGATAGATCTGAATGTGTTATTTCAAGTATACTTGTTGTGTTACATATACTTTTGATGTTTTTAAAACTGTGATTTTATTTTCATTTCTATTTAAATTTCATCAATGTCATGTGTTCAGAAATGAAATTGATAAAATGCATGGTTGAATGATATTATGGGGTTTACAAAACCTACATTTTGTGTTCTTATAAAGTTTTAGCTATGACCTACTAACTATATGTATCTTTTGCATGAGGCACCAGCAAAAAAAAAAAGGCATCAGAAAGAGAATCTCTATGTGAAATTTACTCGTAGTGAAAATTGCTAGAAAAAAATTAAGAAATCCTATTAAGCAGTGTAAAAACTGATTTACATCAATTCTTCTTTTTGGGAAAAGATTGCTATGTTGAATACTTAAATACTAATACATGTATTCCTTCAACAGCAAGTTACATGACCGGCATGGATGATGACCTCGGTAAGAGTGACCGGGCCATGATGAGGCAGCTGCCTGCTGAGGAGCGGGAGCAGATCCAGATGCAGGTCCAGGAATTCCTGGCGGACAAAATGAAGCTGGACCGAGAGGTGGCCAAGTGGGACGACAGTGGGAACGACATCATTGTCATGGCCAAGCAGATGTGTATGATCATGATGGAGATGACTGACTTTACAAGGTAGGAAATCACAAAGACAGGTGAAAAAAAAAATGATTAAAAGAAGATTTTAATGTTTCAATAGGTACAGTAGAATGTAACATACCTGAGGGTTCATTTTCCTTGAGCATGTATAAATCTACATCTTACATATACCTAGTTGTTTTAAATTTGAATATGGTTAACATGTAGTACATGTACTTTGAATGAGTAAGTTATACATGTAGTTTTATTATCTCAGGTGAATTTTTTGTACAAGTATGTAGGGGATCAATTCTCACATCTTATCCTCCCTCTCTCATTCGCCTCAAATGATAAAAACAAAATGTTTTGGTCATTTGGTGAGCCTTCATCTTTGATATGCAGCATCTTAGGTAATAATAAACTTGAACAACAAATCAATTAAATTATGTAGAGGAAGAGGGCCACTAAAGAGTACAATGGATGTGATCAATGCTGCCAAGAAAATTTCTGAGGCTGGTATACAACTGGATAAACTTGCCAAACAAATTGCTGACCAGGTATTGGTTTAATCTTCAGTTTCTCTATCCCTGTATATTTTACTCTGTATTTTGTGTTCAAAGGTACATAACTTGATTTCAAAAATTTTCAAAGAAAGTGCTTTGAATTGGCAGAAAGAATTTTATTAAGTTAAGAATTGTGTACCAATATCCTTGTACATGTATATTCTTGTATTGTAACTCTTAAAACTATTTTTAAAAAACCCAAAAAATTATGAATTTCTTTACATTTATTGTTCAAAATAAATAGTGATTTACATTTACAGCACGCCTGAAACCAGTGCTCCTACTGTAGTATCAGAAAGAACGTCCATTATGTGGCCATGGGTTTCTGTTTGTTTTATTAATGGTTGTTAGTGCTATGCAATAACACAACATGTTTTTCAGTGTCCAGATTCCGCCTCAAAGAAAGACTTGTTAGCTTACCTACAACGTATCGCTCTGTATTGCCAACAGTTAAATATTACCAGTAAAGTCAAAGCCGATGTTCAGAATGTCAGTGGAGAACTAATCGTGTCAGGGGTAAGGCTAATTGAGGGGAATTCTTATCACTATAGTATCATTCATGCACGACCATTTTAATTTTCTAGTGTCCCAACTCGGCCGAAAAGAAAGATCTGAATGCTTACCTTCAAGAAATCGCTCTCTTTTGCCATCAACTTAACATCACTAGTAGAGTGAAGAGTGATATTACAAGTGTCAGTGAACAAGCTATTGTTGTGACAGGGGTAAGACTATTTACTCCAGGGGAGTCTCTAGGAACTGAGGCCCTCTCAGCTCGTACCCAGGAAATTGCAAATACATGTATTCAGCACTGCTTTTGGTCATGAATTATCTTGACCTATTGAATGTTACTCACAAATACACTGTATTCCAGTATTGTATTTTTTACCTGAAATGTTATGAAAACTTATTGAAAACAAAATTTTTTTAGTTTTAAACAATTATCTTACTTTTAACGCTTTTCCTGAAACTAACTTTAAAAAGAAAAGAACATATATACTCATATATACAGACAAAAACAAAATGAATGCCTAATTAAGAAAAAATAAAATTTTTCCTAATAAACAGCTGAGAAAATATAGAATACTATATGTGTATTCATTGTAGAAATTAACGGAATAACCAAGTACATGTCATAATGTTTTGAGTGTGCTACATATTTTCATTCAAGAATTCTTAGAATTTTGCAACAAAAAAGGACAAAATAATAATTAAAACTTGGATTTTTTGTCTTTGTGGCATATACCTGGTTAAAATGTATGATAGATCTAAGTTTGTTTTAGTAAAAGTAAAGTGACTGTGTTGGAAAAATCCGATGATTGCTTTCAAGTTTGGATTTCCACTGTGAGTCATTTTGACAAGATTGTAAAACCAAGATGTAATGTCGCAGTGTCTGCTGACACAAGCAATATTGTACATTGCTCCTTGGCACGGAGTGTCAACATGAAAGGTCTTATTGATAAAGAGAGCAATGAAGTCTCCTTAAGAATAACATAAAAATTGTCAGGATGTTGCACAATTCACATGTATAAGAAAACAAAATCCCAATCCCTCACACATTGATTTTTTGAGCTGTAATGATATTTTAATAAAAAATAATTAAACAAATGCATGAAATTTGCATGTGCATCATCATTTAAGCGTGAACATATATACTGTACCTAAATAAGTTTTGTGTGATATGTTTTATATAGCCAATCACTGTCACCTTCCATGAGTGAGCTGCTCTTTAACCTGAATGACTTGCACCTCCCACCACCCACAATTCAATTATATGACGAAGTGATGATAACATATTTTTCTTTTATGTATGATTGTGTTTTTGATAATGACTCCTATTCTGTTGAGTTGTGTTTTTAAGTTTGTATTTAAAAACTGCAAAGCAGCTTTTTTTTCCATTTATCAGATATTTTATTTCATTTTAGTTGGACAGTGCCACATCACTCATTATGGCTGCCAAGAATCTCATGAACGCTGTAGTACTGACTGTCAAAGCTTGTTATGTGGCATCTACCAAGGTAAAGATGTCATGAAATATGAAATTTAATGAGATGTTTTATGTTATGTAGTTCAACATGTATGTTAAGTAGCTCAACATGTATGTTAAGTAGCTCATTGTCAACATGTATGTTAAGTAGCTCATTGTCAACATGTATGTTAAGTAGCTCAACATGTATGTTAAGTAGCTCATTGTCAACATGTATGCTCATTGACAACATGTATGTTAAGTAGCTCAACATGTATGTTAAGTAGCTCAACATGTATGTTAGGTAGCTCAACATGTATGTTAAGTAGCTCAACATGTATGTTAAGTAGCTTAACACGTAAGCAGTTTGATTTTGGGTTAACGTTTTGTTTTTGACAAATACTGTTGTTCCTTATTGAGGATCCATGTATTCAGGGTGTGTATCCTTTATAGATACAGATAAATATGATAATGACAAAAAAAACCAAGTACTGGTAGTAATGTTTCAAACTAAAGAATTTATACAATTTTTGAATATCATGCTTGTTATTCATTGAATTATTTTCTGTTTTCAGTACAAGCAAGCAGGCAATACAGTGAGTTTTTACTATAGTGTATTTTACGTGTTGTTTATGCATGTATATACCTGTTAACAAGATTTCAAAAACTTTTAAATTTTCCCAAACTGAGTCCTTGTACTGTACATGTTAAAGATATACATGTATATCAAGAAAGCAAAATATCTAGTATCTTGTTATAAAGGATGCCCAAAAGTATTTAAATGATAATCTCATATCAAAGAATATGAATCTAAAAATTTCACTTAATGTACAAAAAATTCAGGTTGTTTAAAATTCTTGAATTTTTGCTCTACAGTCAACTGTGGTAATGTGGAAAATGAAGCCCCCAGAGAAAAAAGCATTGGTCAAAAGGGAAGATCCCAATGAACTTCGATCCAAAATCCGCAAAGGTGCACGCAAGAAGAATATGGAGCCAGTGAAGGCCCTCAGTGAGTTTCAGGAAATCGACAGTTTTTGCTGAAAGGCACAAAATCTATGGACACACTGACCAATTGTATCTTACTGACCAATTGTACTAGAAAAAAATCAAATTCTCTACTGACACTAAAGATTATACCATTCCAAGAAGAAAAAAAATTAACAACTTATTTGGTGAATTCAATTTAGATCAAGTTGATTCTCTTGCAGATCTGACACTTTTATATCAGTTGGTAGTATTTTTTTTGCGGTCAAGGTTTTTGACCTCTTGAAGCATGAAAGGTTGTTGATATATATATAAATCTTCTTGCATTAAGAATTTTTTTTTATTAAAAAATCTGTGATTTGGACAGTAGGTTGTGAACAAATTTTATTAAAATACACATATGGTACCATGAAAAAACAACCTGGTTGTAACACTATTGTATAAAAAGGTTAAGAAATTTATTCATTTGAACTGTCAATGTATTGGTTTTTTTCTACTTTATACTAGATTTTGCCCATTACAATTTAGAGAGAAATATTAGTATGTATTGCTTGTTTTATTCCCAGCAGAAGAAAATCAGTATAAACTTGTACATTCTTTACATATGTTAAACTTGAAACATTTACAGCATCATCATGTCACATACACTTTCATTTTTACATAGTTGTTAAAAATTTACATTAATATTTTTAAATATAATTTTAAGGTTTTTGTCGCATTTTTATTTGATTATTAGATGACATTTGATTACACATTTAATGAGACGTTGACTTTTTATATCTTTATAAAATGCACATGAATCACCGTACATGTAAGCCATATGTCTTGTGTTAGGATTGTGAGCTTTCCATTGGTTGTGAATTGTGACCCTAGGTCATCTTTATCATACATATGCATCTGTTAGCAGGCTAGGCATAAGTCTTATCATAAAATCATTAAATATTTCCAGATAACAACCTTGTTTTGTTTTTTTATTTAAAGGAATGCAGTTTTTCAAAAACCTGTTCTTAAATTGCCTTGGAGGCTGTATCATTTAAATTCATGGATTAAGTACATTTATTTTATGGTTCACACACAAGTTAACACTAGTACATTTACATGCTTTAAGTGGTCCATATACAATCGCTTTTAGATTTATTTACAGCTAAGCAAGTTATGTTTGCTTGATCCAACTCAATGTTGTTGATAATGGCTTGAGTTCTTTTGATAGTTTGCATACATGTTCTGAGTATGTCACTTGTAAATCTTTATAGCAATTGTCCAATGTATTTTTAAAAGCGTACCAAATCTTCGTTTAGCTTTGATTTGCAAATCTTTATTACCAGCAAGTACAATCTTCCATTCATGCATATTTTCACTAGGATTGACTTGATTTACAAAGCATTTTTTTGAGACATTCTGTTCAAAGAAAATTGATACACAAAGATTTCAACTCGAAATGCCCCGAAAGCATAATTATATTTTTTGCTAGAGAATAACTAAATATGAATGAGTATGAATATTTTGACACGATTGTCGATTCTCCAATGTATAAGAGGTCTGTACCTGTGAAGCACGTGCAATCTATTTTGCACACAGAATATATAGCACCGCCTGTTGTATTCCTGTATGTATAGGCTCCACTAGAAGTGTAATTGCGCCATTGTTGTTCATTGTCTTTCTTATAAATCTACCATATTATTTACATTTTTTTTCCATTGTACGTGACGAAAACACTTTATTTACCGAACTCTTTAAAATTTAATATGTTTTATATTTACCCACAATTCGACGTAAAACGGGAATGCATAATTATGTGTTCAAGAATGTAAATAATACTAATTCATGATTTTTGAACGAAATTAATGTAATGGTGGAAATTCTGTCATATATTTTATTCATTGCCATTTACTCTATTAATCAGCATTCATCAATGTCCTCTGTACAAGTTATTTGCGCAGCAAAGCGTATTTGTCCATGCAAGTTTTTTTTCCAGCCGCTGGTCCAATTTTTTCCAATATAATTAAAAAGTTCATTTAATTTTCCCCGAAGTTTACATTAAAAAGATTTTACAATCAAAATAGTTTCTTTCATAAAAAACAACCCCTTTTGCTTTTTTGGTTTTAAGCAAACTGTTTATTATAACGGCATTGGAGTGTGAAATCTATCCCGATTGCTTTGCTAACCAGTGATGCTCTCTATCCACTCTACATACTTAGAGACCCGCGTGAAAATGCCGGGGGCATTTCCAGGGTCTTGTTCTCTGGCAAGGCTTGTAACTCCAACTTGCAGAAGTTTTCCATCTCGCTCACATATTAACGGACCACCGCTGTCACCCTGAAAGAATGAAATAATAAGCTAATCCTATATGAATTTATACTCTTTCAGCAAACTATATATGAGATCAGAAACATCATAAAAAGATGCCATTGACAATTCTCTCTCTCTCTCTCTCTCTCTCTCTCTCTCTCTCTCTCTCTCTCTCTCTCGTAAATTCGGTAAACTACACGAGAAAAATTGAATAATTTTGAAATATAAATAAAATAATGGTTTACAGTTTACTGTGATGGTACTACAAAGTATGAATTTACACACGGAAAAAATCTAACGAGGGAGCAGTTTTTTATTATTATAATTTTTTTTTATATCTACGATTTCAGTTCGCAGATTTTGTTTGCGTTTATTTTAAATTGTTTGCATTAAAAGCTACATGAACCATTGAACACGAAGGGTATTTCATTAAATCATCATTTAAACAATTAAAGGCCTTCTTCGGTGATTCAAGCGAAACATTGCAGAAAAAATGCATATCACGCTAACGCGGGTAATGTAATTTTTTTCTGCAATGATCGCTACCTTCATAACCCATATGAATCTCATCAAAGTTTATAATTACATCTTTTTTTAACAAATTAATAAAATGATGGTTAAAAAGTAAGTAAAATTAACTAAATTACTGTTAATGTACAACAGTGTTAGATAAAAGAAACAGCCACATCGTGTTCTTTTGAGTCTGACATCATCATGACAATTTCGTGCAGTACGTGATTTTTTTTGGGTCGTTGAAGGTTTCGACCAATCGATAAACGAGGCGTGTAGATTTCAGTCCTGTCAGTTTCTACAGAGCTATGAATTACAATTCAATTTCCGTAAGAAATAGAGGGAATCATACTTGGTGGATGTAAATATAACAGGATACTCACAGAGCAAATTCCTTTATTTTGGTCAAATTCCCCCGCACAGAGAGCATATTCAATATCCACCTGAGAGCTGCAATCGGCTGAATCAAAGATCGGAAGATCGACTGTTTTTGCTACAGTGCTTGGCTGTTGATCTGCATCGAGACATCAAATCTAGAATACTTTTACTTGAAAGGGTTAAAAGTATTTAAAAACTATCATAAGCAAGTTGGACACGGAATGACTGGCAGACTGATGGAAAGAAAGAAATGAAGACTACAGTATAGTTCCGCGGTATCTCCTGTTGACGCAGGCGCAATGCACAGCGTAACAATGAACACACTTGCCGTTGCAGAATAGATACTTGAGAAAGAGCTAAATATATGTTAAGAATGAAAGATCACATCAATTACCGTTATTTGAGGTACAGCCCCAGCCCTGTGCGAAACAGTCTTCTCCGTCTGGCGGGAAATCGTCTTCCGTGTTCAGTTCGATGTTGTTGACGTACTGACCAAACGAGACTGGATCTCGAAGGCGTAGCAGAGCAATGTCATCTTTAGCAACAGAATCTTTTAATGAAAAAAACAACAACATGTTTTATCTGTTTTATTGTTGAAATTTTTTCCTCTCTAATTTTACTCCAACTTTGCAACTGTTTTTTTTTATTAACATTTGAACCATATTTAGAGAACATTTCTAACTTAAGTTCTCAAATAAGACGGTCTAACAGCATTTACCTATGGTGTAGTCGGGATGGATGATGATCCTATCGATGTCCACATACTGTGGACTATGAAAATCGGTTTTTCGGAACCATCGCAATTTCTTCAACCACGAAAGTCTATTAAATTTTCTTTTTCCCTGTGTATTCTGAAACTTTTAAGGGAAAAGATAATTAGATTTTACCACATGAACCTTAAAACAGACAAGTAATATATTATTTTTGAAATAAATTCATAATTATATAACTTTAACCATAGAAACTATATATATATATATATATATATATATATATATATATATATATATATATATATATATATATATATATATATATATATATATATATATATATATATAATAGTTTAGAACCATTTTAATAAGACACTTTCGGTAGGACATATACCGAAATATATGACGTTTTCTTGGATTTTTTTTAACGATATGATGATTCACTCCCATGTAAACGTCAGGAGCAAAATCGGAGCCATTACGAAAACAGGAAATTCAATTTCATGTAATTGCGAGATGAATCAAATGGTTTTTTTGGCAAGTAAAATATCAAAATCGTTAAAAAAAGCCAGGAAAACGTAAGATATTTCGGTCTAAATAGGTAGGACTTAACTATCGATTTCTAGAATCAAACTGAGTAAAAAATGACGCTGGTTTCGATTGAAATGTATATACATGTAGATTGTATAGTCTTACCTCAAAAGGCAGACAGATTTTGTTGATTACAAAGTGTTATGGATGAGTGGCCAGCAATGGTATAGACAAGTCTACGTCATATAATTGTTTGACATATTTACCCAAAGTCCAAGCTCTTGTTAAAATGATTCTAACTAATCTTACACACATAGAAGGAATTCCAAGCTTCTCAATACCAGGGACGTATATACTAACGTTAGTATATACGTCCCTGTCAATACCAACAGTATAATTAAAACATAGAGAAGGTTTCAAGCTTCTTAATACCAATAGTACATGTATAACTTACTCGAAGAGAAGTAGATCCAAGCTTCAATTTCCACAAATTAGGGTTTCTTAGAATTTGACCAGACCTGTAAGATAATAAAGGGACAATCTTAATTTGGCGTCACAAAACATAATAACCAGTTTATAAAAGGCGTTGGTTGGGTAATGGATTTAACGCATTATACTTACATCTACCGAGTATTATTCCTTCTATTTCTTACGGAAACTTAAAAGTTAATTCATTGCACTGAAGAGACTAGCAAGACTGAAATTTACACGCCCAGTTTATCGATTGGTCGAAACCTACAGCGACTGAAACTGACAGGGAACCGACAGGACTGAAATCTACACGCCCCGTTTATTGATTGATCGAAACCTACACCGACCTAAGAATAATCACGGACTGCACGAAATAATCATGGTGATATCAGACTCAAATTCACATACGATTTGGCTGTTTCTTTTAGCTCATTCAACTTACTTTTTACAATCAATTTATGAATTTGTAATATGAAAGATGTAAATACAAACAATAAAATGCTTTCTTTGATTATGAGTCATCCAGCATGAATTACAAAAGAAAGCATTTTATTGGTTAAATGAGCTGTATTTTTGTAGCATTTATTTTAAATAAAAACACTAAAAAAATGATAACTGTCATCAGGAAAAAAACCCTCACACACATCACTAAAACATAGCACTTATTTTCAGATAGCAGTTGTGTTGACCAACACAATCTGAGCGGTATCCCTAATCTTGAGTTCTCCATACATACAACAATACAAACGGTTTAAAATTTCATTTGATTAATAACTACTATAATAGAATGCGAATTTCATTATGAATACAATTCTCCAATAATTGTCAACTTCAGGATTTTTATTATATCACTGAATACGGCGTTTTACTGATGTCTGACACAATGAGGGCCTTCCTTACTTTGTGACTTTGTGTTGAGAGCGTGAAGTACGAATCTGTAAGTCACGAGTTTTTGTTACTAAATATTTTTGGTCAATTATTTTAAAATTTGAAAATTCTAAACCGGTGAGAGTGTCTTGTTTGTATTGTACTTTTATTCACATTAATATCGACAAGTGTCCCATACCACCTTCAAAAATTTTCTACAAAGTTTCTGTCACTATATTTTTAGTCGCGGAACCGAACTAAATAACATGTTAATTAATATGGCCGTTCCATGTATGTTTCATATCCCTGACTAAGAGCGTATACATATATAATGGCTTTAAAGCGACGTCACTTCATAGAAATAAACAACAATATGAATGTGAATATATGCATTGAATGATTAATTTTGGATGTTGTCGGTCCTATAACGCACAAAAAGGATATGCAGACAAATGATTATAATATTCAATTTGTCTGCACTACCTTGGTGTGTTATATAATACATGTAGGACGGACAATAATGTATATTATTGTATGTATATTACTGTACGTATATTACTGTATGTATATTATTGTATATATATTACTGTATGTACATTACTGTGTGCATATGATTGTATGTATATTACTGTATGTACGAGTACCTACTCAGAAGTTCCGTCAAAGCAATGAGCCGCTGTCAGTGCCCATTGTTCGTTAACTAGAGATCCGGTACAGAATACTTCTGCGTCATCATAGCGGGGGGTAGGTGGTGGTTGAGTCGTTCGTTCTTCAAGAGATCGGAAAATGCTTCGCTTGTCTCGAGAATCGCTACCGACGAAAACAAAGGTAAGGTAGGGAGCCTCGCCATCTGTCAAGGGCCTCCCCCCAATGATGCGCCGAACACGTGACAGTATATGGTCATCACCTGGATAAAACAATGTATATAATGGTACGTTTGTTCCCCCGTTTTGCACACATTTGAAAATAAATTACAGGAATATCAGGTAAAAAGCAGACTAAAATTGTTATCAAAACACAATTCACACCTACTGAGTATTGTCCTGTACCTAATTTACCCCTGCGAATGTGTTCGGAATGTTTTCTTTATCGTTGCTAAGTAAGTAATAAATCCAGAGGTGCTCGAATGAAAATTCACGAGACTTCACCGAGATTTGTTCAGTTTCTGTGAAATTTCGAGCGGAAGTATAAGTGTTCGGATAATATTCTCAAAATACGTAAGTACTGGTCGTTTTTCATATCATATCCTACTTTGATTTATGTTAAAACGGGAAAAGCTTTCAAGATGTATATCTTATTTCACCATCTAGCAGTTATTTATATTAAACGATAATATTCAGAACAGATTATCGCTCGTGTTCAACCACGTGTAGAGTGGTTGAAAATATGAACATTGGGTTGCTTAATAAAGTCGTAGCCATATTTGATGCTTGTGGTGTGCAATACCATGTTTTAAAAAAATAATGGGTGTCTGTTTTGCATTAAAACTTAGTATATCGAGCCATTTTCAAGGAACATTCTGCATAAAATGGTAAAGTCTGTTTCACTATTGATGTTATTACTAGGTCAGGCGCGGATCGAAAATTAATCCTCAGGAGGGATCTCTTTTAAGCATGTTAGTTGTTGCAACAGCAGACAAAAACTTATTTTTGTATAGTCACATTTATTTCTAGAACACATTTAATTCACCAATTAATGAAGATAAAGTTTAAAATCAATAAACCTCTAGATTTTATATTTGACTACAAGAACCTAGATACTGTGAAATAGACTTTATACACGAGGTACGAGTTTTACTGCGAAACTGAAAGGGTCAAATAAAACCACGTGGTCTAAAATTTGAATGACAATAACATTCGAAGGGGTGTAATTATCAGATGTGTGCAAAACCAACATCACTGCACCAACATCACTGAATAAACATGTACTAAACTACGCTATATCGGCATACCGTTAATTTATGTAAAAAAAAAAAAAAAAAACCCAAAACAAGGCCGTCATAAATTTTTAGTATTATCAGATGTGAATTGACTTTTAATCTGAATAAAGTATATTTGCTATTTGATAAAGACTTAGTAAGTTATCAGAACCATTTGTATATATGTATCTTATATATGTGCAATAAAATATATTCAAATCAAATCAGCATTTCTGCTTGATGAGTTACTGTATATAAACACCAGTACTTGGCGTTCTGGAACCTTTTACAGATATGCCACACCACCCCCCAAAAAATAATGACAGATTTTTCTCTTTAGGAAACGAATATTTAACATTTTTAATAAAACTTAATGATAATAATTGCTATGAGTATAATTTGTAATGCATGATACTTTACTTGTAAAGCTTGGTATAATACCTTGTACACATGTATAAAATTTCAAAGCTTCAAGTTAAAGTTGATTGAGATGAAATAATTAAAAATATTTACCGAATACGGCGGAGCATCCAAGATACAGGACCACAATTAGATTAACGACCCTCATTTCCCCAACCCCACATGCACAAATAATTTGTATCAATCTTTTGAGGAATTTATACATGTATACATTTTAAGGCCGTTTTTCTTTTCTTGTACGTAACATTAAAATTCACCATATGTCCCAATTAAATTAAAAAAAAAAACATGCTTGCGACTACTAAAGAATTTTTGTGGAACAATACATTGGGGATAAATTTTATCACGAACAATATGTGAGTCCAGAGGCTGTGTTCATCTGTCAAATTGTTGATTTTTAAGATAAACATGTACTTTTGTATACGGAATTAATAAAACACATTACACTTAATTTCCTATTTTCCTATTATTAAAGCCATTCACCGCCAGAACTCATTATATTTATTCATCATGTACATGGATGGGTATAAACCAAGCGACTTTAAAATAGTTGCTTTATAAAAAATTGTCATTTTCAAAACCGCAAAATTAATATCAGCGTATGCATACGACACAATGTAAATTTGTTACAGATACATTTGGATATATATTTTTTGTGCTAGACTCCCATAGGAAGATAACATTCTTTTGTTAATCAGGAAACTTTAACTTTAGAAGAATATTAATATTGTTGTAATGAAACATCGTGAAGCACTTAAAATTCCGTCATATTGCTGTAATAATCCTGAAATGCTTCTAGATGGTCCTTTTACTTGTAAATTATTATACATGGTAAGAACTTGTGTTCAAACAATTTGTATATTTTTATGCAATAAAAATTTTCAAATCAAAACAAATCAATTTTAATCAGTTGTTATTGCTTAGCAAGGACATAGTTACATGTAATTTACTACAGATGTAAATAAAGACCCTATACTCTGTCCCAAGTTTCTGCTTTCACCACTTTTTGCTTAAAGGGGGAATGTGGGGCTTGTACATGTAAACATTCTTCAACAGGCTTATCTCTGCCCCAAACTGACCAAAACTGTTGTAAAACGATAAAAAAGTCAATATATATGAGGTTTTACATGTTGATTCCCTCGAGAAATTTTTCCTCTCAGTGATACGCCAGCAATGTATACACGCAATGGTAAGAGATTTAATTTTAACTTTAATTACTAGTAAATTTGATCAAGGAGTTTGAGGTTTCTCTTGACAAACAAATAGCCGAGATTGTCATTTGCTGCATAAATCAAAGTATGCATATTGTATATTTCAGCATTCTCTAGAACACGTGAGTATGGTTTTCTTTTAAAACTCAAAATGATAAGGGGAAAATTGTACATTTCAAAGCGATAAAAATTTTCTTAAATTCAACTCTCTGTAGTTAAATAAAAAAATAAACTTAAAATAAGAAGTAAAGATAATCCTGTCCCCTAATATATGTATCTATTGCACATCGAATATTTCAGTGATACAGGTAATTAAAATATTGTTGTATGTTAGATACTAATATATTTTTGTTTTCGCACCTAACAGATTACATGAATTAAGACCAATTCTTGATGAGACAGAAGGACATAAAGAGGTAAGATGAATCCACCTATATAGCTATGCAGAGTATTGATGCAGGCGTAATAAAATTCAAAGGAAGATGTTTTGAACGACAATATATGTATATGACAAAAAACCTGTCAAGAGAGGTCTCAAGGTATGTAACAATCAAGCAACATTTTCATACCCCAACAAGCAGTGTTATGACGTTTTTGTTTATTATTAAATGTGCCTAACTAATGCTTTTGGAATTTTCACCACAACACTTAATAAAGATATTTAGCTGAAAACAAGGTATGACCTGCTGGATTTCAGGATGAAAGTGCATGATTAGCAGCAGACAAGAGGCTACAGAGGTAGAAAGCGTGATCTTGCAGCACAGGAAGCTTTGGATACACCTGATATTTTATGCAAATTAAAACGACCAAAATTAACTTACAAGTGATGCATCAGACATGGAGATACGAAAAGAAAAGCGAAGGATACAGTTTATGGTTGCAAAAATTGTAATTAACATCTGTGCAGCAAACAATCTTTCGGAAATTTCATTTACATAACAACTTGTAAGATTACACTGTTCCCCATAAAAGAACGTTAATTAATACATGTAGTTCAATATGCACATTCCTTATCATAAATGTATTATGTACGTTATGTACATTTTGTCGGATTCAGATGTCACTTCTGTGTACATAAATATTGACGAGCATTGATGGGTTGGTCTCTATTTTGGGGACCGGTGGAAAAACTGTTCATTAAGTTTTGTGTCCTCTTCATTGCTTTTTTATACATGTATATACGCAATCAAATGCTGTTAATTACCATAAAATTTAGTCATGTCGGGTGCATATCTCTTTTTTTTTTTTGCAGACATACTCTCTCTTTTTCGTGAATATTTAGGTCATCTGCAACTTTAATTTTGAAGTTATGATATGAAAGGTAAATTATTATCTAATGTAGTTTATGAAGTTTGCGTCATGTTTTGGACCAGGACTCAATGTCATTCAAGGTCATGAGCTGATTCAAAAATGTAGAAGATTTTTATTTTCATTTTATATGTATAGTAAAAAAAAATTAGCCTGTAAGTATTTAAAAAATCGAAATTTATTGAATTTTTAGTGAATATTATTTGAATCTGTTGGCATAGTGACATAGTAATATAAGTATCTTCCAGTTCATTTTGACATCATGATTAAGTTTTGAAGTGATACTATGATCTTCTTTCAGACCTTCAATAGAATGTGAAGCCCAAATGTTTTTTTTTTAATTTAAAGTACTTATAGTTTGTGTTTAGTCAATGACTTTATTTCAAGGTCATTTGGATTTAGGAGATGACTGCATTTTACCAGAAAGTGTTTATCACTTTAATTAATTTTGTTTTTTTTTTTGTTTCAATTCTATACACATGAAGATGAAAATATCACAATCATGTATTACGAATGAGTATTAGTTCTGTTGTGTATTAAATATTAAAGGTTTTGCATTCTCTATTCATTTATTTTGAATATGTTACCATGGCAACAACGTGATAATTAGATATTATACCAGATTATTAAAGCAAAAACACTGTATATCGCCATTAATGCGTTGGTAGTTAACAAAAGATGGTCACAGAAAGAGGAATTTTCACTGGACATTTAACTATGCCGTGCCTTTGAACATTATAATAATTCAAAAATATTTGGCCAATAAAAAAGCAAAAATTTGGGCTTACATGGGATAAAAACAGTAAAAGCAGGAAATTAAAAAAAAGTGCTAAAATCAAATAATATATTTTAATAAATTTACAAAACAAAAGCGTCTTTTATGAAATACACAATGTACCATCAAAAAAATAATTGTGAGATTTTCTTTGTTTTGGGCATAAATCGTTGCTATGATTACTCAAATTCCATATTGATTTTATCATTTTTAGAAATAAAAAGATGCATCCTTTCAGAATATATAGAATCATATATTGGTGTATATAAAAATGCTGGAATTGATTAAAAAAATAACATACAAAAAGACGTCAAAATCATCAGAAATGCTAAAAATCTTTGGCATGAATGGGGTTAATAATACATGGAAGTTTTCATGGTAACATTTTTAAAAATAATTTTTCCTTCATTTGTTTTGAAACATCTAAATTGACAGTATAAAAAAGGAAATTTTACTCTTGAGAGCTTATGTGTGCCTCACATTCTATGGTATTATAGACGATAAATTTGTAATTTTTTTATTTTAATATGTGTGCCTCACATTCTATGGTATTATAGACGATAAATTTGTAAATTTTTTATTTTAATATTTTAAGTCGCTGTTACCATGGCAGTGGTTTCTTTAGTAACCAAAGTTAATATTATTATGGTGCATTTCGCATTTTTTCTACATCGATTTTTGAAATATAAAGAAAATATGTTCTCACTCATTAGAGTAATGTTCACTTCGCAAATTTTTTTTTCAATATGAACGTTTCTTTTTTAAAATGATGACATTTTTGACCTATCTGCACTTCAAAAATAACCATACCGTACCCGGTAAAATTTGTATATGTTATTGTCGAAATTGCCTTTAATAACTTTTAATCAGTAGTTTATAAGAATGACCAATGTTAGTTCCTGTTTTTAAATATATTAAATTGTTATTTTTGAGATATAAAAAAGTAATGGTTTCTAAGTACTATGGACAATTTAACCATATATAGCAGCCGCACTTTTAATGTTGTGATAAAAATGCTTAAAATTGTGGTTTCATTAGATTGATGAAATCTTCCTTGCACAAAAAAAACTACTTTAAATTACTTCGTGATTATAGTTTTCAAACGCAATCAATCGAAATAATCATTTCTTAAATTCAAAACAGTGAAAGACATTTAAGCATTACATGACATGTATATCCTAACAACAAACTATCCAAAACACAAATTAAAGGTTTATTGATGTTGACCGTTTATATCTAAACATGTTTATAAAGAAATTAACCGCTTATATCTAAACATGTTTATAAAGAAATTAACCGCTTATATCTAAACATGTTTATAAAGAAATTAAATGACCAAAGTCTCATTTTTTCAATAAATCCCCTCCTTCATGATTCTTTACAAAATAAATATAGTAACCAAAACGACAACGTTGAATAATTTATTGGAAATATGTCAATTGAGTTACAGGTGTCAATACAAAGATACATTTTCTGAAATCAATTCATGGAATACATTTTTTAGATAATACAAAAGAGCGATTTTTCTAATAATCAAAAAAAAAAAAAATTAAAAATTACCAAAGTTCAAATTAAATTTCAGATATCAAATCAGTTTTGGGGATATGTATATTTCTAGTCATAATTATTTAAAAAATCATTCCGAGAATTTAAAAAAATTCTAATAACCTACAACTGTTATAAAATTCCTCAACTTTGCATTTGTATTCTGTTTTAAGAATTATCTTAAACAGGAGCAATTATTTGATATAGAAGTCTTTGTATCGCTATCAGAAAACTATAATTAATCTTGATTCTACAAAGGTTGTGCATTCGATCGAAAATGTCGCTCTTAGTGGGAAACCAAATTCGTTTGCGTACATGAGGCCTCGATGGGGAGTTTGAGTATGGAACTTTGAATGGATTCGTTAACTAACAATGCTCTGGATCCAATTTATATACTTAGAAACCCGCACGAAAATAGCCGGGGAATTCCCAGGGTCATCTTTATTGGCAAGGCTTGTAACTCCAACTTGAACAAAATTTCCATCTCTCTCGCAAATCAAGGGTCCACCACTGTCGCCCTAAAATATAATTTGCATGATATAAAATTCAACCATAACGCCATGTTTTCATATGAGAAATATGAAAGCGCTGACAATTTAATAAATTTTATGTTCTCCCTCATTTTCGTCCGTATATAAAACCACAAGTGTTACCTGTGATACGAATAAACATCGAATGTTACGAAAGAATGCTGCTTAATTGTTTGCTAGCGCTTTTTAAAAGAAATTATATAAGTGTCTCGATATTAATAAAAAAAAATTTGATATACATTCGTACCTTCATAATGCACTTAAATTTTTTTTCAAAGTGCATTGATTTTATCTCAAATTTTAAATTTTTTCTTTTCAAAATGCTTAATTTTTTATAAAGTGCGTTGCCACACTGCAGCCAAAATCGTTCGGCATTCTCATAACAGCGAGCTTAGAGTGCCGCGCTGCCGTATGACCCGGCTCTAAATACATTTTAGACCACGTGATTTAAAATCTATTTGAACAATTATAACAATGCCATTCATGATTTTAAGTAAAATATTTGATGAATAAAATAAAGTTATATAATTAATGAAAGAATAGAAAAAAGTATTACTCTTTATACACAAGTACCAACGCCCAACTAAGAATTGTGCACCGAAATAAATTATTTTGATGTCAAAATCTCTCTCTCTCTCTCTCTCTCTCTCTCTCTCTCTCTCATAAAAACATAAATAAGAACCAACAATCTTATTACAGCCATACTCTGTAAAACAAAATATTCCGTTACATGTATTTTCTATATATCTGCTCGACAAAAACCAGACAAAGTGAATCCGATGAAGATTGTTTATAGTTCAAATATTCATGGAGGGGAAGAGAGAAAACTCACAGAACAAACTCCTTTGTTTTCGTTGAAATATCCAGCACATAGTCCGTAGTCCATATCCACCACGTTGCTGCAGTCTGCAGAATCGTAGATCGGAAGATCCACCGTTCTGGCCACCCTACTAACCGGTCCATCTACAATTAAACACCAAGTTACTGAAAGGGTACGAAGGTATACACTTGTATACCTCTTTAGCAAACAACATAACAGCACTTCGCATCGTTTTAAAACGTAAAAGGACAGGACAAATAAAGGATGGACGGATACGGTATGTATTAAATACTAGAAGGTCGATTTTTTATGAAAAAAGTTCCTATGTGAATTAATCTTTTATATTTTTGGTATCTTTTGGTGGTATGAACATCATCAAATTTAGATTTGAGCAATTTCAGGTAAATTACCATTTGTAGTACAACCCAAGCCTAAAACTGCAGTTAGCAATGTCAGGTAAATTACCATTTGTAGTACAACCCCAGCCTTGTGTAAAACACTCCGTTCCATCGGGAGGATAGTCGCTGTCCGTGTTGAATTCGATGTTTCTGACGTAAGGACCGAAGTCGACTGGTTCTCGAAGGCGAACAACAGCTATGTCGTCTTTGGCTAGTGAGTCTTTTTTGATAAAATTGTTTTAAGTAATTCATCAGCTACATTGGTAATCAAATTCAAATATCTATAATGGTTTGTCTTTCAAACTTAAATACAGTCTTTTCTCGAAGTATCAAATACCACATCCGTTACAAAAATACATGCAAACATTTTTTTTTACCTTCAGTATAATCTGGGTGTCTAATAATCCTATCAATTTCCACATACTGAGGGCTATGTGCGTTAGTCTTTCTAAACCGCTGGTTAAACCAAGGAAACCTTTTACTATTGCCTCTTGTTTTCTGTAATGTAGAATTTGTATCAAAAATGGTAATTGCAATTTATGAAATTTGAACGCTTATCGATTGGCTAAGCAATTTTCTTAAAATTCAAAATTGGATTGATATTTTGTTTGAAACTGGCTGCAACTGAAATTTTCTAAAGATAAAACATGCATGATTTGACTTACACGAAGGGAAGCAGTTCCAAGCTTTAATCTCCACACAGAGGGGTCACTCAAACTCACACCTGATCTGCAAAACAAAAACTGGCTTAATTCTAAAGGCGGCTGAATAAATATAACAAATTACCAATCAATTTTGAGGTAAAATCATTACATATCAAGGTACGTCAATTTTGTTCATAACTCCATTATGTAAACATTTTCTTTTACATGTATCTTTAAGCATAATTCTTCTTAAAGAAATTAAAATTTAGTCTAAAAATGACAACAACCATTCAAACATCTTAATACTAAATTGTAGGAACACAAAAACAAAAACAAAACAAAAAAAAGTCATGAAATCTTAAAGAAAAAGTACATATGAAAGCTTTTGGAATTGCTATCATGTGTGGCTTCGTTTTATAGGTTTTTGCAAGGTTAAACCAAAAATTTGTTTTGTCAAGAAATCGTTCATAGTTCGACAGGTAAAAAGTTCTGCAAATGACAGAACTTTGTGGCCAATAGCTACAAAAAATATCTGATTGCAACCAAATTCTACCAGGGGTTGGTTTCAAGTTCACCAAAGGAACCAACTACAGTAGTGTAGTTATAAAAAGGCAGTATGATTTGATTCTTATCAATGAAGCGTTTAAAACCAGAAATCTAAACAGCGTGGTTTAAATTACATAAAGGCGATATCCTGTCTGTTACAGTGTAAGTTTTGCTTAGGGATGTGAATAAATTTTGAATAAACATCCACCCAATAAATTCAAAATTAACAACATGATATCTGCATGATTTACAATATCACGACCAGTTGTCCAATTGTAAATTTAGTATTATTGCCACTCAATAAATTAAAAGTATTCAATATATAATACGTGCATATTTTAGCATTACGTTGTTCCATCAAAGCAATGAGCCGCTGTCAATGCCCATTGTTCATTGACAAGAGATCCGGTACAAAACGCCTTTGGGTCATCAAAATTCCCTGGAGGATTAGTGGTCTGGGGGTCTTGAAATGAAGACCGGAAGATACTGCGTTTGCCACGAGAAGTTCCATCAGTAAAAACGAAAGTTAGATAGGGGGCCTCACCATCTGACAAAGGAGTTCCCCCGATGATGCGCCGAACACGTGACAAGACATGGTCGTCACCTGTCATAAAATATCCAAGTTATTGTTAGACAAAGCAACCCTGCAGGTTGATAACATGATATATCTTCATACTTTTATAATTTCGTCATATTGTTATCAATTTTTTTAAACATGCTGGTAGATCGCTAGTTTTTACTTTCTATAAAAGGTACATTTTTTAAAAGATTGCACTCATTGATTTAACAAATACCAAAATTAGGATTTTTAAAAAATGTTTATTTTTTTGTTTGTAAAAATTAACATTAGTAAACGTTTTACTAAACGATTAACAAAAACTGTTTGATTAAAATATATTTAGATAAGATGTTTTATTTACAGCAAATTACAAAAATTATTTTATAGTCTTCGAATACTTTACAACAAAACAGTTTTTACATTTTCTCAGGAAAAAAAGAATACAAAAATAATATAAAATAGTTAAAAGAATATATTCGTCTATGGAATATTTTAGAAATGATACTTAAACGATCGTAAAATAAAATTTTGGTTTTGCATTATACCCTAATATTTTCGCTAATTAACATTACAAGAATTAAAAGTAAATAAATGAAACCCGTTTACCGAAAGCGGTGAAACATCCAAGACATAATACTAAAAAAAGACTGACACAACTCATATCCTTGACCAAATGTGTGCAAATTACATGCACCAATCTGTGAATCGAATTATAGTGTGAACGGCAATTATTTCATAGTTTTTATTTTAGTCTCTTTGTCTTCCTTTTATTTTTAAGTAGAATTCACCATATGTCGCAATTAAAAATGCTAAACTATTTAGTGCACCTTTTACAATGTGTAGCTGAGAATTTTAGTAGAACAATGCATCGGATACAGATTATATCACATAAAAAATGTGGGAGTCCAGAGGCGGTCTTACCTTTTAACCCCATTCACACGCGCTCTTTCACTTGCGGTTGTAGATTCAAGACAAACACATTTTGCTTCAGGTTAAAATATTATTTTTACAGTTCGGCTGTCAAATTGTTCTTGTTAGCACCAAGTTGGTACACAAGTTTCATCATGCTCATATTTGTAGGAAACGTATTTAGATAGGAAGAAATGTCTTCTATTTCCCAATTATAAAGGCGACTATTTTCTATCTTAATTAGTTTGGTAAAGATATACAATTTTGACCTTAGAACAAACACATATTCAATTTTCAGACCAAAACACACCACACTTTAAGATATATTACAAAAAAAGCTTACGATTCATTTTTTGATACCTTATCTTTACGCTAATATCATCGCTCCTGATTATTTACAGGAGTTATAAATCCATTTCAATAAACTCAAAATCCATATCTACGTGGACATCAAGATGATCAGAAACTTATTCTACCAAAACTTTGATCAGCCGCCCATATGAATATTTTTTTTACCTTCCACTATAGATAGTGTATTGTAAAACAACATAATCTCTACCTACAACTTCATAATTTTATATGGCTAATTGAAAACCGAATTAGCTTCACGATTAGGGAAAACCAATTTTACACAGTCGGTTAAGAAACAAAGCCAGTGATGTATTTAATGACCCGCATAACCAGTTTTTCCTTTTGAAACGCGTCTCAAACTAAAGGCACTTGTTACTGCAATAAAAGTCCCCGTTTTATTATTATACTATAAAGTGAACTTAAATTACAGAAACAAGTGCTTGTGCCGCAAACTCTGGTTTTTTTCATGCAGAACTGCATTCGGTATAAATCCAATATATACTGTACGAAAATATTGATATAATTTGTACAGAAGCCGCTATGTTTAGAAGTGCTTTGTGCAGAGGTAGATCCATGTTATGCTCTGATAATATTTAGTTAATAGATATATTATAGAGATAATAGATATTTTCAATAGTTTCGACCCTTTAAAAGTTAAAAAATGTCGTTGGTTGTGGAAGGATTATTTTTATATACAATTAAATATTTTAACATACTCGTAAAAATAAAAGGATCTGAATAGAGATTACTTGTTAATAAATCCACATTAATATGTATCAAATGCAACATCTTTTGCTGAAGAAGTTTTTCTATATGTCTATAGTTTGTAAGATTGGTCCCCAAGAAGTTTTGGATATACATGTACTGAAGGATCAATCTCCGTAACAGTACGGTTCCAGAAAAAGTTGTTTACCAAAATTTGTTGCATTACATCTATTCTAATGCGGATTTATATCAAAAATTTCAAAATCAATTTTTTTTTTTATTTTTTGCACTTAAAATTTATATTCCATTTTGGCTATTATATCCCAAACGGGTTATTATATCCTATTTGGGCGATTGGTCCCAACCTGATAAACGATATAAGATTATTCCGGTTTGAACGACCCTTAAATTTCCGGAAGCTCATAATTACTTTAATTAAGTATGTGAAAGGAGTTTTTATGAATTTCAACTATTACAATCAACGTTATTTTTTTTCCTAACTATACAATAGGTATATCTGAAGTTATTCACACGTGTTTTCAGCTGCACTGTCTCTCTAGGTCTTCCGTTTCTAACTCACAAAGAGCGTGAATAAAGATTTATAGCGACGATAACCAAAAAACTTCAAACAAATCAACATCAAAATTAATATAAATATATGCTTTTACAGCTTATTTTTAGATATCTTTGGTCCTATAACACACCAAACCATATGCATGCAGACAAAGAACTAGGTACAGTTTCAGTCATATTTTCCCCTGTTTTAGAGTGACTTAAAAAAATATTACCTAAAATGGAAATGTACCATTTATTTACACCAAAATACCCATAAATTACGAAATCTATAAATAGTTACCTGATAAGACTTTCACAAGGGTAATTGTGACATCACAAACAGTGCATTTTCCGGTAATTTTCATTAAACTGAGCAGAAGACACAAATTTCTCTGTGGGTTTTTGAATAGAAAACTATGTACGCAGCCATTGCCCACAATGAAACTCACATTTTAACTTTATCATGTTAAAACACTTAAAATATATTAATTTTGTTGTGGGCGACGGCTGCGGACACATTTTCCTCTTCAAAAAACTATGAGAAAATGCGCCATTTTTCACCATTTTTGACTAAATCTTAGATATGTGCCAAAATGTTGAAGTCATAATTATTGTTTGAAACAAGATACAAGTGTATAACTTGGCATTTCATATACATACATGTTCAAGATTATACATGTGTATATTCACGAGTCTTAAATACATTTTGAATTTTAGGGCAAATATTAAAAGAAACTGTACCTTCTTCTTATAAAAATTTGTACGATCTGGTTTGTTATAGTACCGACGGTACCCGAAAATAAGCATTCAATGCTTAAGTGGAATAGCAATGGAAAATTAGATCATATTGCACTTAAGGAGGCTGGGTGGTTTACAAATTAACCATCAGACATTTAAAAGATGTTATTTAAGAAAAAAAATCATATATTTTAACATTTAAAATTGGGTATTTTTCTATATTTTTATATAGAGCTCTTCTTGTAAAGGTAACCGCTGCAGACCACAGGGCTCTCTTAAAGAAAAAAACCCCAA